>NC_092633.1:62792655-63035155 GCF_039555335.1 Amphiura filiformis
TTTTGAAATATTTGAGAAACTAGGGTGCACTCGGTATAAGCCCAGTACTAATTTTGACCAAATAATACCATCAAATCAATGGTGAATGAATAAATCTGACATCTCTTGAACAAAGCTTGTTGAATAATTTCATTTTAAGTTTGTTTTTCCTCTTTATTTTGAGGATTTATTAAGCCAATTTATGCTCAAATTTATAAACAACAGTGAGCTACAGTGAACGCAGATTACGATAATGATATGTGAGCAGTTAGGGTATTTCCCCAGATCACCCAAACTGGTTACAGCTTGCTAGACCACACGCTCGATGCTCCAGGTATGCCCTTAAGCCCCGCCCAGTAGACACGTCTTTGGACAGTTTATGACATCCTTTAAGCCTCGCCCACTTGGCACATGTTATGCTTCATTAACATAAATTTTGGCACATCAACCGCTCTCTTAAATCTATTGGGGTATCATTACAAAAGTTGCTTTTTGTTCAATTTGATACAGTTCAATGCCTAAACGGAGAAAAACATGGACAGTAAAAGAAAAGGTAGACATCATACAGTGGCATCGGATGAATGGTCTAAACCAGACTGCAACAGCAGATGAATTTGGTTGTGGGCGCAAGTCTGTTCGAGAATGGGAGCAGAAATACGAGGAGCTATTGCAACTTTCCGGCGGATCAAAGACTAAAAAATGAAGAAAGTTCATCCCGGGGCAGAACCACTCAGCCTGGCACTGGATTTTGAACTCTTGGAATATTTAAACATCGAAGCGTGATAAAGGCTGTGCTGTTACAAATTTCATGCTGCAAAACAAAGCTCGGGAAATAGCAGTACAGCAACGCATTGCAGACTTTAGAGCCTCAAATGGCTGGCTACTGAGATGGAAACGTCGTAATAATGTGGGCATACTGAAGAGGGACCAATGATTCCCAGAAAGTACCAGAAGATTACCAAGAACAATTGCTGGCCTTCCGACGGGCAATAATACACAAGCGAGAGGAAAAGGATTATGCTTTGAACAATATTGTGAACATGGATCAAACTATGGTAAGGTTTGATATGGTGTATAAACGGACAAATAATGAACGCGGACAACGCACTATACGTTTAGCAACAACAGGCGGTGCAAAAAAGGGTTTACAGTTGCCCTTGCTGCTTCCGCCAGTGGTATTAAACTGCCGGCGTGTATTTACTTTAAAGAGCGTAATGGACAGATCCCCCCACGTGTTCATGCAGCACTTCACATTCCTGACAATGTGAAAGTGGCAGCATCACCAAATGGTTGGATGCGTTCACCTGAAGTTGAACGATGGATTCGCAATAGACTTGATGCGGTGCGAGAACATGATGATACTGTCCCTCTGTTGGTTGTCCTTGATAGGTATACAGCCCACAACTCTGCCGCTACCAGAGATCTTCTAGAAGAGCTAGGCATTGATATTGTTTATATCCCTGCTGGTTGTACCAGTCTTGTCCAACCCATGGATGTTAGAAGCGTCAACAAACCATTCAAGGATAAGATGCGTCAGTTGTGGACCGAGTGGTTCTCAACACATGATGAGCGAACACCAGCCGGCAACCTTAGAATGGCCACTCGCCAGCAAGTCATCAATTGGGTTAGCAGTGCGTGGGAATCAGTAGCAGAGGACATTATTGTTACCGCTTTTTGAGATGCGGCATCTCAAATGCCATGGACGGCACAGAAGATGACGAAGCGTGTGATGAGTTGCCTGATCCTGATGAACAAGATGATCTGGAGAATGATGCTGCAGGTCTCCTATTTGACGATGAGGGGAAGACTCGATGATGATATTGACTTTGAAGGATTTGAAGAGGAGGAAATGAATGACATTGAACAATGAATCTAAAAATTTGGTAAAGAACTTACAATGAACAATGGAAAACAGAAGTTTGGTCAAGAAGATTTGTTCTTGAATGTTTGTTTTTATTTGAATAATTATTGTGATGTGATCTAACAAAATGAATCAGTTGTTGCCCATTTGTTTTTAATATTGCACTGTTGCTGAAATTCCCGTTAAAATGTAATCACTTGCAAGTTTTTTTTCAAAAGATAATCAGTTCAAAAACAAAACACCAACAAGAACATGTTTGATAAATACAACAACCAAGTCATTGCGCTAGATTGCATCACAATAAATTGATAGCAAGGTTGTCCTGTACCGTCTGATTGAATTTTTTAATTTTAGTCATTTTTCCATTTTATTTTTTTTTTCATTTTTGGTTGACCAAAAAAGCAAAAAAAGTACACCAAAATATTTAAGACGGTAGCAGGTCTATTTTTTTTTTTTTTAATTATCCTTTTTTACTGAAAAAGAATGTTAGCAAGAAAACAAGAAACAGTCTGTCTGTGTGTTTGTTTACTCTATAAATTAGGGTAGTGGCACTTTCCTGAGTGCTCTAATGGCATCCCAATTGAATTTGTTTTAACACCCCCATTCATGCATTTCATAATAAAATATCGTATTATGCCAAAACAAGACCATGAAAGGTGCACGACCTTTAAAGGTCGTGCACCTGGATTTGCTCCATTATCAATTGGCAATGTTTTGCATATCAATGACCTATGGCTACTGATGGACTGATTTACAGCTTCATGCTTCTATGCTCTACCAGTGACCCTCCCAGTATTGATTGGCTGAATAGCTGAGCTGCATGGTCTGAGCACGTGAATATCTGTTTACACATGTGCTTCTTGGCAATCCCCGTGTCAATCACTATGCTACACCACTAAAACGCGAGTGTTGATTGGCTGGGCTGCATTTAGCTCTTGGGCTGCATGTGGACATAAGGCCAAATAAAAAATAAACATGTTTCAAGCGTCCCCTCCCACTTCCTTTTTTGAGGTTTCTTCAATTTTATTTTTATTTTTTGAAATTCAGTTATAACTTTAAAAAAAAATTTCTATGAAGTACAGATGCTTTCAATAGCCTTGCTAATAAACAAGAAACACTTTTATAAGGTTTTGTGATAGTTAGAGGGGATATATCTCTCAGAACAACAAATAAAAAGAGGCCTCCTTTTTCCACACATTATTGTATACGCTAAAACAACTCTAATTATGGGTATTTACACTGATTTTGCAATAAAAATAAAAAGTCCCTCTTCCTCTTTTTTCAAAAACCTGGACGTGAAACATGTTTTTTTATTTTACTTGGCCTTAGCTAAACCCTGGGCATTTATACCCGGCCTCGTGGTCTGTCTACAGGGGCTTTCTCGTGTCTTGGGAGCATAATGAAAACATTTTATTGTACATGTACTGTACTGGTACATGCATAGCACAAACTTTAGCCGGGTTTTATCTTGGATACTGGCGTGGTGGTGGTGGTGGGGGGGGGGGGTTGTGGTCTGTGTATGACTGCTGATACAATGACACTGTACATGGTTTGCTTGACTTGATAACTTTATTATGATCACCTTTTTTTGTATTAAAAAAAAAACAGGGAAAGGCCTAAATATTATACAAATTTGGAAAAAAAAAATTCCATACACTAGCCCCTCCCGGTATAAGCCCACCCCATTTTTTGAGTGAAATCGCCCATCTAGGGGGGTGGGCTTATACCCGGGTGGTTACGGTATTTACATGTTTCTTTTGTTTTCTTTGTGCATAAAATCCCTCATTATTTTTACTTCCCAAACATTCTACATTTGCAACCAAGAGCCTGACAGCTGCCTTCTTACCTGGTCACATAGGTACTTTATGTTGCTAATATCCTCATCAGATACTTCTGTTCCCATGGAGATTTCAGCTTGTGATTTGACCTGTTCCTCTAACTCTTCTGGAAGAATCTCTGATAGGTCTGTTGATGATGCATTGGTCCTTACACCTAAATCATTATCAATACAAATACATTTATGTGCGTTATAATTTAATATACAATCAAAAGTGCACAATGTGACCTTTTGCACATGCACACTAACAAAGATTGAGTTTATCTAAGTCCCTACAACACCAAATACCAATATTTGCAACAACAATGTTTAACTTTGGGGAAAGTAGTTTTGTAAGATCAAGAATTTTAACACTAAAGTGTAAACATGTTTTTGCAGTCAGTCATCAAGATGCATGCTTCACACTACATGTACCGTACAACAATCCAATGTTTTAGTTTAAAATTAAGAATCGTAAATCGTAATTTAGTCTAGAAACTCGCATTTTGATCTATGTACACATCCAGATTCTCATTCACGGTTTACCCCCGCGGCAGATTACCTTCGCGGCTACACCTGGTGTAGCCCTGAAGCTACACCTTAATAGAGCTACTCTGAAGCTACTCCAAGTAGCTACACCTTAGCAAACCCCATAGTGGATACACCATATCAGAGCTACTTCGCTGCTACTCCATCCATGGTCTGTCTAGAAGCCAACTCCGTGCTACTCTAGTGCCAACTTCTGATACGCCATATCGGAGCTACTCCAAAGGTACTCTTAAGAAGCTACTCTGAAGTACATCTGATAGCTGTCAGCCACGAGCCAACCCTGGAGTAACACCGAAGTCAGCTCGTGTACAACCGCAGCTAAACGGGTCATTGACCGGCAGCGGTAAACAACTCGCCGAACGCAGAATCGGCCGCGCACTAGTGCGCCAGATCTAGCTATTTTAGCAAAGCGAACGTTTGTCAGTGTTTGTTGTTTTGATTAATTGATTGACCATGTTTGCACGCTTGCATAGGGCGTCATGAATCGCTTTCAGCCGCACACGGAGACACGGACTATCAATTTGTTTCTTTTTTAGTGGTTTTGTTTCCTTTGTAGAAACTTGTTCTTTTGTTTAACGACAGTACGACTTCGTCTCAATTTGTTTTTAAAATCATTTTCAATCATTATTTAATTTTGTGTTTCTTGTTATGTTTTTAGTTTTGCTAAACTTGAGATGCTTGCATGACGTTGTCGTTCTGTATTTTAAAGAAAGTGTGCATACTGCGGTTCGCTGTTCTACTTTCCCATGTTGTTTGTTTATTACAGGAGTTTATTATTGGACCCACAGTTAAAATTTATTCATAATTTATACTTATTGAATTTCTTGTTTTCATGCTGTTTTCCAAACATTTTGCACCACATTACTTTACTGTTGCAAGTCGTAGCCTAGGCTTTAGGCCTATATTAATATACTTGCAATACAGTTTTTGATATTTTACATGTTTTGGCTAGGCCTACTAGTCTTTTAACTTTCATTGATGTTACTCGCAGTTTTCATATTTTCTCGGTTGTAATATTCATCTTTTACTTTGACTTACCTGTTTGATATGTGTTTTTTCGTTTGTTTGAGTAGGCCTGCATTTGTTTGTTTTTTAAACATTTTTCTTTGCTTATTATTATACTTGAATGATTGGTCACTTATTTATTAAAAAGTAAATATTTAAATAAGTTACTAAACAATTAAAAAGTAAATAAGTATAATATAATACACGTAAATAAATAATAAATATAAAACTAATAATAAATTTAATAAAAGCGTAAAAATAAATGAATAAAAGTGGGGTCCTAAAATAAATGACCAATCATTCAAGTATAATATGCAAAGAAAAATGCTTAAAAACATACAAATGCAGGCCTACTCAAACAAATGAAAAAACATGTTAGCAAACAGGTAATCAAATTAAAAAGCTAAATAACAACCAAGTTAATGATAATTATTATCATTCTAATATTGATTATTTTACATAGGCCTAGGCCTATTTAGTACTATTCTTTTTAGGCCTAATAGGCCTACACATGTTTACTTATTTACTTTCTTATTTGTGTAGTTTTTACTTGTTAATTTAATTAGGCCTACCTATTATTTTATTTACTTGTTTATTCATTGATAAATTTATTTAGTCAGTTATTTACTTCATTAATTTTACTTGCTTATTTCTGAACTTGTTTATAGGCCTATTTACTTGTTTACTATTTTCTATTATTATACTATTAACATATATTTGAAAAAAAGAAAGAAAGAAAGAACAAAAATCCCTAATATATCCTAATAAAAGCATACAATAAAGCTAAATTGAGAAAATAGCATTCAATCTGGCAACAGATCATCACACATTTTTTTTTACGGAGTACCTCTAGAGGTACTCCGCTATTAGGCTGTCTCTACGGGAGGTACACCGTGGAAAACCGGATAGGAGTAGTCCACGGATTTTTGACTCGCGTTGGGGTGCACCGCTACAGATTAGCCCTGGGGGTAATCCGGAGTAGCTTCAGAGTACATCCAGTGAGAAATTGGATGTGTATGTGTTATTTCCTTTGCATACCAGGTGTAAATAAGCCACTGTAAAGAACATTCATAAGTTATTTATTCTGATTGACCAACTCACCCATTAATTTGACTACTCTAGCAAATGCCAGGTTATCTGTGATGATTTTACCCAGCTCAGGGAAATGCCATCCATACCACTCCCGACACCTCATGATGTAGTTGTTGAGCTCTTTGTCAAGGTCATCTAATAATGCTGTAAGAGGGGAAACAATGACATGTAGTCATGTACACATTATTGCGTTTGTGACTCGTTTAACAATTGATGATTAACTGCAATCAAAACATGCTATAAACCATACTGGGTCATCACCCTGAAATTGATTCTGAAAAATTCATCTCAAAAAATGCTGAAATTGGCTCAAATGCTATGCCTGTTGTTTTAGCTTATTAGGATAAATACAGAACTGAATTTTCTGAACATGTTACACACTGCAACAAAATAAAAGTAAGCGATGACATAAACTACATTTTGCCACATAATGTAACGCCTTACCAACAACACAGCGCTATCTATGTAATATCAGCTTCGGATTTGTATAAAAGAATCTTGGAATATATAAACATTTTATGGAGTAACTGAACAAGTACACTTGTTGCATAAGCTTACTGCAAATGAACATGTTTAATTGTTGTCTCAGTGGTAGTGACGATATCTATTAAATGTTCATCACAGTGATCAGATAGTGTTAACATCACTGACAACAAATCAATAGTGATAATTGTATTCAACACTACCTACACTTTTATGTGGGGAGTACAGAAATAAATGTGTTGAAGTTTTAACAACTATATAAATAAATAATATATTGCAGAAAAGAAGTATTTGGTGGGCAAAGTTAATTTATAAAACTTCTGTTATTGTTACTTACATATGGCTTGTACAATCATAGTATCCACTTTGTCTGGGCTAAATTTCAACTTGTATCTGGAAAGACTGACATTGGAAATATAAAAAATAATTATAGCAGTCTGTTCTCCCATACTCAAGTACATTTGAACTTCTTGGTAGTTACTAGTAAACAAAATAACTGAACCAGGATTAGCTTACTGTTTAACGAGTATGCATATATGTTGTCTCAGTGGTAGTGACGATATATTGAGTGTTCATCACAACGATCAGCTAGTTTTAACATCACCGACAACAGATCAATACGATAACATTAATTAGTGAAAGTACAGTGTCCAACATCATACATATTAGGCAATATAAAATAATTATATCAGCAACAAAGTTGTACTTATTAGCTGCTCCATGGTTTCACACCAATCTTAGATGTTTCCAGTGCAACTGTTGAGAATAAACCAACAAATTTACTTCCAGTATGTTATATTTCTTAAAATTACTGGGCTAAGAAAACAATGGAGTTTTTTTTTCCAAAAGATTTCCATGCTGTTCTTACCTATGTGACAAACCTAACGTCATGGCAGTCATCTCCTTCTCTGGCAAGCCAGGTACAAGACTGGTGAATTGTGAACGAATGCCACGCATCAGCTCCTGTATGGATGAGTTGCACACACATCCTAGGCTCACTTTCTCCTGCAGTAGATAAGAATATATGATATAACAGTCGTAAAATACACTAATTTTTGTTCATACATGCAGAGGAATGTGGAATCAAAATGGCCACCAACTCCAGTTATTCAAGTTACTATTTATGACAAATGTGCAACTTTTCCCTTGCAAATTTAGAGAGTACCGTACCTGGAGTCCTTTTATGTATGTCCTAAGTGCAAGGACCATTTGTGGCAGGTTTAGAAAAAGTAAAATGGCAAAGTTGTAAGTTGGGTTCACTTCATAACTATTCAAATGGTAAAAATGCATACAAAACCAAAGTAACGTTATCGTAATATTTGTAACCAACCATTTGAATAAATTAAGAAATGAACACACAAGTTTGACCCTTGTGGATATTTCATTTGTTTATTTGTTAATTGTTTTTATTTTTTAGACCCCTACTATGTAGTATTTCTAAGTTACTATTTCTATTTGTTTCCTTCGCTTAGTGCCCCATCTTCACATTCTTATATGAACTGGAGAGAATGTTGTCTCAGAGGTAGTGACGATCAAGTTTGCTAACATCAATTATGATCAGTCTCATGTTGAAACATCACAGACAACAATCAACCTTGCCTTACAGAACAACCGTACACAAGACCAGGCTCATAGAACTGATATGAAGTGTGCATGGGGATTTGGTTTACAAACAGGTTCCTACCTTGATTATGTTTCCTAACTTGGCATCAGCCACTGCAAGTTCTTGATGTGCATCTTTGGCGACAATTTTCTTCAAAATCTTCTTTAGACTCTTATTTAATTTGCCTTCTATGGCGGCTGTAGCAGCTGTAGGATTATAAAAGGAAGCATTTATACTAGTGATTACAGAAGGTCTCATCTTTATTGTGATTCATGGAGGAGGAAGGAGAGAGACAGGTAGAGTATCAAATAAGATATTACTTACCTGCTAATGCCTCTGTAGTGTCAGTGAATTTTTCAAACTGTTTTAACTTTAATCTGCAAAACAAAAAATAAATTATTGAAACATTAACAATCATATTGTACATCAGGCTTGAACAAAGAAAGTTAGATCATTAAAAGAATGCGCAATAATGGATACTATATACGTAAAGTTTTGGATCAGAAAAAAATTGGCATCAGGGGCTTCATATGATCACAGAGTGTAGCAGACACATGGGATAAAAGAAAATGTTCCAATATCTTTATCTTGACAAAATGAACCCATCATCCCCCGAATTAACCTTGATATGATTTGAATATATTATTAGGACCAGGGTCACTCCTATTCAGCAAGTTAACAGATAAGACTGACTAATTCAGCTCTCAAGATTGCTACAGGATTTTGAAGAGAATTAAAATAAATACATAGGCCCACATGTCTAATGTATGCATGTTTAGTGGCCTGGGGACTACATTTTAACACATGACTTACACTTTACTTGCTCCTTCTGGTGTTGAGAAATCTTTGTAAATGTTGTCAACTTCTTGCAACTTACTCTCATCAAGCAGCTGAAATAAATCCACAAAAGATATTACCACGATTCAAGCCAGAATATGCACAATGTATGACACTATAAATGATTTTCCAAACTATTTTTCCATCACGTTAATACCTTACAATAAAACTTGCGATGCTACCCTCAATCTGAATTGGCTGATCACCAATGATTTTACCCGATTATAGATTCTATGTCGATGATAAATGTAATGCATCATGCATGAATGGTAATGTTCACAAACCAAGTTTAATCTTGGGTTTAATAATGTAATCTGTGAAGAATGTCATGCCCACTCCGTTGCTTGTTTGTTTACATAATTGTCAATTCTACCTTGTCACTTTTGGGCAGGTTATCAATTTTGAGGTTTTTACATATCTTGAATAAGGAGATATTTTGCTCCACAACCCCGTTTTCCCTAAAGAAATCGGACATTTCTTTAGCTGAAGATACTGAGTTCATACAAAAATGTAAGTTATGGTATTATAAAATTGGAAATTGAGATATCGGCTTTTAAAAATATTATTGACAATGTTGAGAGTAGGAATTACCTTGAAAAAATGTCTCAAAAATACAAGATGCCAGTTATTTTATATATTCCGGTCTGAAACTATCAGACAATATTTTTAACATTAAGGGGTACTACGCCCTGTGGTAAATTGTGACTATTTTGTTTTTTCTCAAAAATAATAACACACTGGTAACATAAGTTATGTATATTATTGGGGGAAGGAATCCAATTACTACACTGAAATTTCAGTGATTCAAGACAAGCGGTTCATTATTTATGATAAGAAATGAGGTACATCGTATCGGTACCTTATTTCTTATCATAAATAACGAACCGCTTGTCTTGGGTCACTGAAATTCCAGTCTAGTAATTGGATTCCTTGCCCCAATAATATATACATTTTGTTACCAGTGTGTTATTATTTTTTGAGAAAAATACAAAAATATTCACAAATTTATCGAGGGGTGTAGTACTCCCTTAATAACATCACAAATTCGCAACAAACATAAATTATGAAAAAATCACCTGGGCAGATTTTTGGCTATTCCTCAATTTACGACCCTGCCCAAAAGTGTCTTAGTTGACATGACAGTGCAGTGCCAATGACACGTCACATTTGTGTGTGAATATTTTGACGAAATGGTTCTGTGGGATTCACACAAAATATTGCATTAACGAGACCCCTGATACTGAGTGATATTATAATCAAATTCAGTAAACCTTTGACGAGCATGTTTTTGAAGTATACATCGCGTATTTACTGCGTAGGACCCACTTGTCTCTGATTGGCTGCTGAGGCAATCTGCTGTTGCAGAGTGGAAATTTATGAATGAACTGTGCGCCGTTAGGCTAATGAAAGTCGATTCCTTGTTTCCCGTTACCCTACTCCGCTCAAAACCAATTGCTGGCCAAATATTTCATTATTTTGAATAAAATGTTGATTTCTAACAAACTTTACATACAAATAAATAATCAGGGGTGGAATTCCGTAAAGTGCCACAGGAGTCCAAGTGGATTCTCGCAAGAGAGTTTTGCGAGAATCCATGGATTCCTGTAAATGGATTCTCGTTGTACAATCTTGCGGGAGTCCAAAAGGTATTACATGTAGGCCTACTTAAAATGCATTCATACAAACAAACTAACAAGCTATTGACTACATGTAATTGGCAGTATTGATTAAAATCGGAAACTGCTCTTGTTGTAAACATGGAAGGAAGAGTCATGTTTTCGCGATCGCGAGTGTTGAACTTAAACGTAAGTTCGCTGAGCCGATCATTTCCAGCACGAGTCCACATGGACTCTCGCAATAGGACTTTTACGGGAGTCTCTGCGAGAGTCGACTCTCGCTGAAATTCCACCCCTGAATAATTGTGGTTTTAAATATAGGCCTATCATAAATCTCTTTCTGTTGATTTTCAGGGATTTTCTTTGCAGTAGGAGCATGGTGTATGGTTAATAATGAATTAATAATGAATACCTACTCACTTCTCTGTCCCGCACTTTTGATCTGCTCTGATCTCATCCCGTAAAAAAATATTGTGAAACTTTTGATATAGTTGTACAATCACCTTCATGTGTGGTTGTAAACTACATCTGTAAACTACAAACTGTGATTTATCACATGTATACATGGGTAGTTATTGGTTTACACATGTAACAGATGCAATAATGAAATGGTATGAAATAATGAAAAAAGAAATGGTCACCTACACAGTCATGAAAAATTGTGTAACGGGAAAAAAGGAATTGACTTTCATTGGCCTTACCGCCGTACGCGTTGTAATGTTAATGTTAGCTCCGAATTTACAACATCGCGGTAGTCGCGCTCATCAAAGGTTTGCTGCATTTGATTATAATCGGGAAGTAAACACATGAACACAGCCGATCACGACGACAGGTGATGATGATGATCGTAACGTAATCACATAAAAAATATAAAAAATCGTTGCTCAAAAGTCAAAAATTGTCAGTTGATAGTCATCATGTGACCGACCAACTGATAAATCATGACTGACTATCATCATGAATATTGAATTGACAAAGACTGAGTTCCTTAGTCTATTCAACATGTTCAATTTGCTGTCCTCAAGCATTGTGAAAGGTTCAAAATTTTGCACCACACCACCCATGGCATGCACCTGCATTCATGCATTGGTTGCATGCAGTCATTTCACGGACGCTAAACTAGAGCTAGATGCCAGATTTATCCGTTTTTAAAATTTGACAGCCATATAAAAATAAAGGAATCATATTGTGTACTCTAATATATTATCTTTAAAAACTAAATTACCTTAAAAATGGCATAACCGGCCGGTGATTCAAAGAGGACCAACATCTTCGGTAAGCTTATTTCGACCACGCGGTAGAGAACGTGCTGGAAAATGTACGCATGCGTGAACTTATTTTGGTCCACGATGTAGTTTTAACTTTAGATAAAAAAAAGTTCAAAGTAGATATTTTACAATCAAATTTTGATTAAAATATATATTTATTTAATATAATAAAATATTTTTGACGAACTTACATTAAAAATACAAAATTATAAATTTAATATTGATTCATATAACGTTGCTCTGTGAACGAGCCTGTCATGGCAGCGCCCATATGAATAACATGATGATGTTTAAATGTTTGCATGTTTGTTTATTTGGTTAAACCATGAAATGGACCTGTCATGCTATATTATACAATATGCAAGCTTCATTGGGCGATGATGATGCCTAGGCTGGGACTTATGTCTCAAAAGTTGTACATGTAGGTGATTGGATTTAGAGCCGAATTTTTTTTGTGTGTGTGATCCACACCTAAGTTTGGCATTCTTTTGTGGCGAGTGACATGGTCTTTCAATTCACGCCGAGTGTCCTTGACAGGCTTGACTATGCTGGCAGTGGTCATAAAAGAATTCAAAAGATAACCTCTGCCCCAATAATCCCAAGCTATTGTCTGAAACTGCACCTCGGAAGATGTAGGTATCCCAGGCAAACCTTAGTTAACACATTTGCTAGTCAGCGAAATTCGCTGAGACCGGGGCCCAAACACAATGCATATTTACATAGAAATTTGAATTTTTTTCGAGAATAGGTCGGTGAAGGAAACCTACATAAATATGTTTTCTATACTTCACTTGACCCAAATATATGATTTTTTATGGTGATAATCAAGTCGCATACATGGAATTATAGAGGATTTTGATAGCAGTTCCATTAAAAAAGCTGCTATCGCCATGAGACTAAGATCTAGAAACACCCCGAAATGCCGTTTTGGGGAATTTTGCTAGCTGAATCTTTTGATGAAAGTCAGTCTTTGACAAGATGTAATTTTGCTACGGAAAGTGCTATGAAAAAAAGGTTTTCAGTTTTGGCTTTGTTTACTCAAGGGCTTTAATTTGATATATAAAATGATGCAGTTTGATGGCAAATTTGAATTCACCTAGCATACCTAATGTATGGTAAGAACTCAGTCCTCAAATGATATAGGTATCATCGAAACCTCAGTTAAGGGGCGCAACACTAAATAAGCGTCCCATAGGATAACGTGTGATTTTGGCCTACTTGAGCGCCATTCCTGGCGTCCCTGCAATACTTGGCAAAATAAATTTGGTATCAAATTAAAGCTCTGTTTCTGTAGATTCCAAAACTTTTGTCGGCATATATCGATGACCGTTGACTTTTTTCGCTATTTTCGCGATGCAAAAAATATGGCCTAAAATATACTAAATTCACCACTCACATTTCAAAATCGGAAGTTGTCTTCATCCGCCACAGAGAATTGCTTTTGAGATAAAATGTCCGGTTTTTCTGCATGTTATCATTGAAGACACTTGTCGAATTCACATGAGCTGATATTGAGTGATTTAAAGTGAACATGTCGGTAGATATGGTCGCTACAATCTCATACTCACTATGGACTATATTAGCCAATTTCGTTCTTACATAAAATGCGTAGTGATTTAGTGTTGCGCCCCTTATAAGGATTTAAAAGTTTTCAAAATCCACATTTGTCACTTATTAATTAAATTAGAGAAAATTTGTAGCTCAACACCGAAAATTTCATGTCTCTGCGACATTTCGTTCAAGAGAAATGTTGTTTTAAAGATCAGTGCCGAAGCGGAAAATCGCATATTTCGACTTTTCCTCCAATATCTAGAGTTTGCACAAAACTCACTGAAACTAGTGACATACAACAATTTATGCACGTCTTTGAACCAAGTTTAATTTCTTTTCTAGATTATCTGTCTTGCCATTTTGTTTTGGAAAGCACTTGTTAATGAGTGTGAAGTACAAACACCCCCCTGTTTCAGTAGTAACAATTATGATCTTTTTGCATAGGCCTACTGAATATGCAGCAAAACGGCTTCATGCAGATTAACAATGCCTATTAACTTTAAAACCCATTTTTGAGCCTTTTTAAAGATTTTTGGATACAATTTCTAGACTTTGCAGGCGCCTGCTCGGCCAATAAAGCATTTTTCCCAATAATAATTCATCAGGGTGACTTTTCGTAATCCTTGTTTATCATCATGATTGAAATAGAACACATTTTATTACGCGCATTTCTTATTTTACGCTGAAGAATGTAAAAAGAACGCGTTCATAACGACGTGCCGTTACAAGGGGCGCAACACTAAATAAGCGTCCCATAGGATAACGTGTGATTTTGGCCTACTTGAGCGCCATTCCTGGCGTCCCTGCAATACTTGGCAAAATAAATTTGGTATCAAATTAAAGCTCTGTTTCTGTAGATTCCAAAACTTTTGTCGGCATATATCGATGACCGTTGACTTTTTTCGCTATTTCGCGGTGCAAAAATATGGCCTAAAAATATACTAAATTCACCACTCACATTTCAAAATCGGAAGTTGT
The DNA here is from genome assembly GCF_039555335.1 of Amphiura filiformis. Lineage (NCBI taxonomy): Eukaryota > Metazoa > Echinodermata > Ophiuroidea > Amphilepidida > Amphiuridae > Amphiura > Amphiura filiformis. The sequence continues at coordinate 62,807,294 of NC_092633.1, forward strand.
CTTCATCCGCCACAGAGAATTGCTTTTGAGATAAAATGTCCGGTTTTTTCTGCATGTTATCATTGAAGACACTTGTCGAATTCACATGAGCTGATATTGAGTGATTTAAAGTGAACATGTCGGTAGATATGGTCGCTACAATCTCATACGCACTATGGACTATATTAGCCGAATTTCGTTCTTACATAAAATGCGTAGTGATTTAGTGTTGCGCCCCCCTTATAAGGATTTAAAAGTTTTCAAAATCCACATTTGTCACTTATTAATTAAATTAGAGAAAATTTGTAGCACAACACGAAAATTTCATGTCTCTGCGACATTTCGTTCAAGAGAAATGTTGTTTTAAAGATCAGTGCGAAGCTTGGAAAAAAATCGCATATTTCGACTTTTCCTCCAATATGCGAGAGTTTGCACAAAACTCACTGAAACTAGTGACATACAACAATTTATGCACGTCTTTGAACCAAGTTTAATTTCTTTTCTAGATTATCTGTCTTGCCATTTTGTTTTGGAAAGCACTTGTTAATGAGTGTGAAGTACAAACACCCCCCTGTTTCAGTAGTAACAATTATGATCTTTTTGCATAGGCCTACTGAATATGCAGCAAAACGGCTTCATGCAGATTAACAATGCCTATTAACTTTAAAACCCATTTTTGAGCCTTTTGAAGATTTTTGGATACAATTTCTAGACTTTGCAGGCGCCTGCTCGGCCAATAAAGCATTTTTCCCAATAATAATTCATCAGGGTGACTTTTCGTAATCCTTGTTTATCATCATGATTGAAATAGAACACATTTCATGACGCGCATTTCTTATTTTACGCGAAGAATGTAAAAAGAACGCGTTCATAACGACGGCCGTTACAAGGGGGCGCAACACTAAATAAGCGTCCCATAGGATAACGTGTGATTTTGGCCTACTTCGAGCGCCATTCCTGGCGCCCCTGCAATACTTGGCAAAATAAATTTGGTATCAAATTAAAGCTCTGTTTCTGTAGATTCCAAAACTTTGTCGGCATATATCGATGACCGTTGACTTTTTTCGCTATTTAGCGGTGCAAAAAATATGGCCTAAAAATATACTAAATTCACCACTCACATTTCAAAATCGGAAGTTGTCTTCATCCGCCACAGAGAATTGCTTTTGAGATACAATGTCCCGGTTTTTCTGCATGTTATCATTAAAGACACTTGTCGAATTCACATGAGCTGATATTGAGTGATTTAAAGTGAACATGTCGGTAGATATGGTCGCTACAATCTCATACTCACTATGGACTATATTAGCCGAATTTTGTTCTTACATAAAATGCGTAGTGATTTAGTGTTGCGCCCCCTTAACACATTTGTTAGTCAGTCAAAATGGCCTAAACCGGCAATACAAATTTACATTGAAATTAAAAAGAAGCTTTTTAAGAAGGAAACCTTCATAAATATGTTGTCTATACTTCACTTGACCCAAATATATGATTTTTTTTGGTGATGAGAGACTACGCACATGGAATTTCAGAGATTTTGATAGCAGTTCCATTAAAAAAGGTGCTATCGTCATGAGACTAAGATCTAGAAACACCCCGTAATGCTGTTTTGGGAATTTTGCTAGGAGAATCTTTTTGATGAAAGTCAATCTTTGACAAGATGTAACTTTGCTACGGAAAGTGCTATGACAAAAAGGTTTTCAATGTTGGCTTTCTTTACTCAAGGGCTTTAATTTGATATATAAAATGATGCAGTTTGATGGCAAATTTGAATTCACCTGGGATACCTAAATGATAGTCATATAACGACAAAAAGATAAGTGACTGACTATCATTGAGGACTGAGTTCCGCAGTCTAATCCACAGCTAGACTGCGGAACTCAGACCAGTCCTCAATTATAGTCAGTCACTTATGCTTCCGTCAATTGCAAGCCCGGCTACCAGGGACCCGGGCACTGTAGACACAATACCCGGGACTGTCACCCTGAAATTACCAGAAAGTACGTCCCCGGTACCCGGGACTGTACCCGGGATGTACAATCAGTCGTCCCGGTAGCGGGGCCATGAAAATACTTAAATTTTGGATTTGCTGATTAAAAACATTGAAAATTTAATACAGCACTTTGAAACCCGGCTGGCATGGGCGGGGACAGTACCGGGGGTTTCGCCCACAATTTGTGCCCGGTACCGGGACAATACCGGGGCATAGCGGGATTATTACAATTGCCTTTGGTAATCTCCCCCGCTATGTCCCCGCTGTGCCCGGGTCCCTGGTAGCCGGGCTTGCAATTGACGGAAGCATTATCTTTTGGTCGTTATATGACTATCATTTGAGGACTGAGTTCTTACCATACATCTTCCGAGGTGCAGTTTCAGACAATAGCTTGGGATTATTGGGGCAGAGGTTATCTTTTGAATTCTTTCATGACCACTGAAGCAAAGTCAAGCCTGTCAAGGACACTCGGCGTGAATTGAAAGACCATGTCACTCGCCACAAAAGAATGTCAAAGGTCACCCGACACCAATTTGGTGTACTTCCGCGCCTCAGAAAATGATGTTTAAGGTTTAGGACTAATCCACAGCCTCATCCCCCCACTTTTCTCAAAAAAAGTTGAGATTTTTATACCACTGGATACCTCTGGCTACATAATGTTTATGTACCAAATATTTCTTGCAGATTAATTCGTTTACCAAAAAATATCGCCAAATTTGAATTTCGTTCTGGTATACCAGAACGAAATTACAACAGTGGCCTATGGAGCAGTGTAATACACTAAATCATGCATAACTCGCAAGCGCAAAATCGGAATCAACTGAAATTTTGGGAATAAGCTTTTTTCGCGGATATCTACTGAAAAATGTCATAAAAAGATGATGCTAGGATCACGAAATAGTTTATAATAGAACTACAAATATCATATTCTGTCGGTCGGACATCCGGGCATGAACCGGCTGACAATAGCATTGGAGTGAAAACAACATTCGCATTCACTGAACTCTGGAGTGTATTACAAGCTATGACACTATTGTGCCAGGTTCGACTCTCTGGTCTGCACATAAAAATATGCGATAAGTTGTTTTCACTCCAATGCATGAATGGATGTGACGTGGCCCCGACCAAGAGAATTCATATTAAAATTCACATTAAAAGCATCCATCCATCCATCCAAGTTGTGCTCATTAAGTCTAGGTTGGTGATGGCACCTGATGAAGGAGACTCTACCGACGTGACAGTAGCCCGAGGTACTCACACCTCCGTCACTACGAATACGATTTCCACTGGCCTTCTTCATAACAAAGGTCTGAGGCTCCCATGCATATCTGGTCCAGGGTACACAGTATCCATTTTTAAAAAACAAAATATCACTTCTTACTGTTCCTCACATGAAGATAAGACTTAAACAAAACATAGGCTATTTGGTGCATGTGTAGACTATGCCATAGTCTATTTTTGATAAATAAAAGCATGTTAATCATGATGAAAGCATTCAGTTGAACTCGAAATTATACTGATATTTATTACATCAAAATATATACTAGTATTTAGTATAAAATTGTTATGAAAAAGTTTATATAATCATATTAGTGACAGTAAAAGTAAATTGTACGTAGGCTTATATTATTGAATGTAACATAAATTGCAACATAATGTCATAATTGTATTGGCACTTCACTGAACAATTCTGATTTTAAAATCTCCAAGTTTATTAATCGCGAAATTCCAGGTTCAAAATAGACTATGGACTTCCAATTTTAAACGCGATTTTGCGTGGGCAAAGTCCCTGACACTCACACTGTCAATCACACTTGTTTATCAATCAAATTTAACCGCAAGCAAATACAATACGCGCTCATGCACTTAGTGACGCGTTCATGCAATTACACCACACAATGGCGGCAGACTTGTGTATCATGTAGTTATTAATGGTAATGATAGATACCCGGAGGATTTAAACCATAACGAGATCTGGGCGACCAATCACTAGCCAGATCCGTTTAATGATGCATTACATCATGGCCAATTTTAGTAGGCCAGATTTCCGACAATCTCATCCATAGAAGCTCATAGACAGCCGTGTTAAGCATCTCTGACCGCAATCCAATGTCAGTAGTCCACTTGGGGATCTAACAAACAGAGGGTGTAGGGTGACTAAAAAGATCAGATGTGAAAATCTATCATTATTGTGCACACATTAATTAAATCAAGAGTTTTAAGCTCAAATACAATACCCAGAGTATAATGCAGAATGGGCAAGTGGACTACGGGGTAGTCTAGTGCATGTGTGAAAAATTTGGGTACATTTGAAGGTGTAAAAATTACCAAATTTGTACTTTGTGACCGTATCGATCGTCACCATAACAAAAATTTAATCTCATAGAGATAAACACGGTCATGATGGTGGCGAGGAAATTGTATTTTTTTGCTGTGAATTTTTTGATGAAGAAAAGAGGTGCAGGAAGTATAGTGTTATTTTTAAGGATATCACAAAACTGAACATGTGAGTACATGTACTTTTATGAATGCAGGGTGAACCTTTGAAACTGCGACATGAGTTCAGTGCCGCTGCCTCCACTGGTGTAACTGACCAATCACTTTTATGTGACAAAGTTTTGTCTTCTGGCCACGGGTTGCAAAATTATTTTATTTTATTGTATGATTATCAGTGCATCATCTGTCCATCACTGTAATGTGTGCCATCAATTGATGAAATATATTTGATCCACAAAAGATGCATTATGTAATGCATGTGGATGCAGAGTAAATCCTAATTGTTTCTAAGATTGAATAATGTTGTATTTTATTCTGGGAGGTACTCAAGTTTGGCATGGGAAGGGGTGTGCCGCTGAAAATTTGAAAGTGGACCCATCAATATACCAATTTTTCAAGAAATTTGGACCCATCGATATACCAAAATTCAACATTTTCGGCCAAATTTAACACAAATTGTCTTATAATTAATTGTTACAACTTTTCCCCAAAATTTTGGGAAAATTTAAAGGGCTATTTTCTGAAAAAATTGAGGATATTAAAAAAAAGGACGCATCCATACCAAAATTGGCTAAGAAAAAGGGGTCATTGATATACCAAAAGGTCGAAAATGCTACACATGTTTACGGCATGTCCCCATATAGTCATTTGTATTGATATTGAATAATGTTGTATTTTATTCTGGGAGGTACTCAAGTTTGGTTTGGGTAGGGGTGTGCCGCTGCATGAAATATAAAAAAGGACCCATCCATATAACAAAATTGACCAAGAAAATGAGGTCATTGTATATCAAAAGCTCAAAAATGCTACCCACATTGGCGGCATGTCCCAATATTGTCATTTGCACTGACCCCCCCCACTTGGAGGCCTGGATTTTATTATATTGCTTTGGCCAGTTCATCTAATTAGGCCCACCTAATTACTAAATGGGGTTTGTTCTTTATTCACAGATGGATAGTCTAACTCAAGAAACACTCCATAAAATACAATCTGTTGTCATTGACCAAATAAGAAAAGAACCAGTGAAGAGTGTCGACCACATTACAGAAAGGATAAGTTATCAAGACTTTTTTGTCAAATATCTTTTGCCGAATAGACCTTGCCTATTGTCTTCATATGTCACTGCAAAGTGGAGGAGTGTAAAGGAATGGGTCAAAGAAGATGGACAACCAAATCTGGACTTTTTGGCATCAAACTTTGGTAAATGTTTTTTTATTAATGTTTTAACCTATTTACTAAGAATATTAATACCTAACCTAAAAAGTGAGAATAAATTTCAGGGAATAGACTCTTTGAACTTGTATGTTATTTACCTGCCTGCATTATGATGATCTTTTTTGGCATACACATAGATGTAGAAGGGTTGTTCATTAGTAATGAAAGCCTTAATACTACATTTAACTATGGTAACATGAATTTTAAATGTACCTTTTATGGAGTAATTGAGGAAAAAATTAGGAAATTATAAAAAAAACTTAATAATGCAATGTTTACCCCAAGTTGTAAGTTGAAAAATAGGTATGTGCTGTGTAGCCTATATTGTTGGTGTAGTGTGCATGTTGGGTGCGTATGTGTGCGGGTGGTGTAAGGATCATTCCTGGATCAACCTTCATTTACATTTAGTCTTGTATTTTACAGGTGATGCTCTTGTGCCGGTAGCAGACTGCAATAAAGTGCAATATTATGCCCAACCGAAAACAGACATGAAACTTGTCAACTACATTGAGTACTGGAAGGACCATATCAGCAAAGGACACAAATCCAAGGAGGGATGCTTGTATCTCAAGGATTGGCACTTTGTTCAGTAAGGTCATTGTTTGTATTAAGGTTAGCAACTATTTTAAATTGTTGCGATTTGGTAGTTCGCAGCATCTTGCGAATGGTAGGTAGGTTTGGCATAAATTGCATTGCTCAATTCATAGCGAGTGTGTAGAAGAATCCAAATATCAAAGATATCCTTTGTAGATCCTGTGGTTCTTGAGTAATGTTGTAAAAAGGGCTCAAACAACAACACTTTTGTAAAACGTACATGACTCATTAGCAACAATAAATTAAGCAAGTTTTCAAAGTATATGATTTGTAGAATGCACTCTTGCAAAACATCAAAGTGTTATTTTTCAATAATATATTGATTTAGATGATGACAATCGATTTTTTTTGGTTGCTTCGACCAACAATATCTCGTCCACCCTTAAGGGGGTACTACACCCCTGCCCAATTTTGTGCCTATTTTTGGATTTTTCTCAAAAACTATAGCGGATTGGTGACAAGTAAGATATGTATATTATAGGGGCAAGGACTACAACTACTGCACTGGAAATTTCATTTCAGCACAGACAACAGTTGTGGGGTTACAGTCAAAAAGGGGGGAAAACCAATATTTGATCAATAAATCAATAACTACTTGCCTTGAGTTGCTGAATGTTCACTGCAGTAGTTGTCGTCCTTGCCCCTATAATATACATATCTTACTTACCACCAATGCGCTATAATTGTTGAGAAAAATGCAAAAATAAGCACAAAATTGGCCAGGGGTGTAGTACCCCCTTAAGGCAGTTTGCTTCCCAATTAAACTGCAGTATATTCTTGTAATTAACTATATTTTGAATTTATTAATTTGAGTAACTAAGCTTATATTGGATGTTGATTTTATATACTGTTTGGGTATGATTTATAGTGCGCTACGCTTTGGGTACAACGCCTAGACGTTGATCCACAAGCCTCAGCACACTTTACAGGTTGTCGCTGACCACTCACGGCCCACATCATTCCACAAACCATTAAACAACAATTCAGGGACTTTGCAGCTTCAAGAGCGCACACCCTAGGCATTCCACAAATAACCATCGCAACCAGGATCAGCTCCCCGAGTTTCGTACGGGTTACAACGAGACAAATTAGCAGTAAGTTCCTTGTCCAGGGGAATTTCAAGCTTACTCAATTTTTCCACGAGAGTGTACTAGGCACCGCCAGGGTTCGAACCCACAACCTCTCGCACCATAGTCGAACGCCTTATCGATTGAGCTAACAATGGTACAAGCAGAGCTACAATTTGGTTTGAGGATGGGTGCTATCTCCCCTGTTAAATTATTCAAAAGTGTAGCTTAATTCTGGGTGATAACAGCCAAATTTAGGCTCCCAGCCCCTGGTAAGTTAGGCATTTTTCAAATTCCCCTGCGAGCTGCGACTGTGAGCTGTGTCCAACTCATTTATATCTACACTCCTGGAAAAAATGTATTAGGACACTTGCTGCATCATGCTCTGTGTTTGTCTCATCATTCATGTAATTGTTACTTGGTGTTTTTCAAACAATGTTGTGAATGTAGCTTGAATCCGTCTTGAAGCCATATTCCTCCTCACCCACCAATCAGTGTTTATTGGGCCCAACAACATTAACATTGTATGGGGGACAGGGGTCCATTTTCATCCATGGTTCTGAAGTACCCTGAGACTTTTTCCAGGATTGTAGCTGGCTCTGTCAGTTCATATTTACACAATAAGTTTCTCACATTCCTTTTCCTATAATAGTGTGTTCACTGAGTACCAGGCCTATGAGACACCTATTTACTTCACATCTGATTGGCTTAATGAATTTTGGGATTTGCGGTCAGATAGAACCGATGATGACTACAGATTTGTGTACATGGGACCCAAAGGGTCGTGGTAGGTAGAGTCATTATTGTACAGGGTCTGACTTAGGTCTCGGTTTTCTAATGGGCTGCTGGGCCAGTGAAATTGTAAAGCTACTGACTTTTGAGTGACATCCAACTCCAAGTAAATTCCATCTCCCATTTGGGGAGTTGTCCTCATGATCTAAAGCATTTGTCTTAAGCATGACATGCTTGCTTATGTTCCTGTTCAGTGTTCACTGGTCTTCTTCTTTTTAGGCATTGGGATTGATGGGCCCATATAATTAATGAGAAAAGGTTCATTTAGATGAATAATCATGTTGGGTCTCTTGGTGCAGCCAACATGGTTCAAAACATATTACCAATCCCCTAGGTACAGCCATGAAATGTCCATGTTTGCACTAATCAGCAGTTTTTCAGCACTCCATGGGGAATACACACAGCCATCCAGACAGAGCATCAAAAAGCTTGGAAGTGCAATCACTGTATACAATTCCCAACTTGGGAAGAAAGAATAGATCAACAAAAAAATCTGAAAAAATTAATATAAATTACATAGAAGTAGTCTAGAAACTGTCCCAAAGGGCCATCGTATATCTTGTCTCATATCATCTAAAAAATCTACTGGTGGATGGGCCAGGTGTGCATTGTTGAATATTATCAGGCCCAATGCAAAATCTGCTGTCTCGGACTGCCGGTTTAAATAGATTGAAAATTAAATTTGTTATGTAGCGCTATACGATCAGTCTAATTTGAATCTTTTTTCTAGTTGTCAAAATGAAATCAAAATATAAAATCAATCAAACAGGGAACTCTGCCCGTTTTATAAAAAGTATTGAGGACAGTATTTCAAAAGAGTGGGATATTGAATGCAAAAATGTGAAGAATTGATCTCAAACTTAATATACAATATGCAGCATGGGTTTTTAAGGTTCTGCTTTTCACACGATCATTATCTTTTGGATTTAAAAGAAATTTTGTTTCCTTGTGTAGGACTCCATTTCATGCAGATGTGTTCCGGTCATTCAGTTGGTCAGCTAATATTTGTGGACGTAAAAAGTGGCTCCTATTTCCTCCAGGTGAAGAGAGGCATCTCAAGGATCACCTTGGTAATCTACCATATGATGTCACTTCCTGTGAACTGCATGATGGGAAGAAATATCCCAACTATAAGAATGCATGCCAACCATTTGAAGTAGTTCAGGAAGCAGGGGAAGTCATCTTTGTGCCCAGTGGATGGCATCATCAAGTTTACAATCTGGTAAGTTTGATTTGTATGCACATATTTAAGATAAAACATGTTTGGATCTCCAATGCTTTATAACATTTTTGCGTGTATGATCAATTAGAATTAATATAACATGCAACATAAACCGTATTTTGTGTTTCCTTATTTCAGGAAGATACTATTTCAATCAATCATAACTGGCTCAATGGCTGTAACATTGATATCATGTGGGAATTCTTGCAACAAGAATTGTGTACAATACAAAAGTCTATCAGTGATTGCATAGATATGGAAGGATGGCATAACCAATGCCAGGTCAGTATGTGTGCATGTTTTTTGTGTGTGTGTTGTGGGCACAATTGTGTTGCATACGAGGGCACACACATGTGAGAAATCTGTGTGTAACTAGATGTCCACTGTATATAGAGTGTAGCATCAAAACAAATTATTAATAACATCATCAGAGGTGTAGGGTAATTACAACTTAAACAGTCGATCCATGATGACTGATGAGGTGACTGAAACACAAATGTGTGTGGTAAAAGGAATGTTTTAAACAGTTCTCAACAAAATAGTGACTTACTTATAATATTTCACCGCCACATCTGTGGGACTTCATTAGATTGTGACTGCAGCGGTAAAGCTAATCATGTGACTCACAGGAACACACAGATTCATGTGACATAAGGATAAGTTTATATAGGGGGTGCAGGTAGTGTGTCCCTTGTTCTGGTTGAGGTCTTTGGTTAGCGGTGGTTACAAACAGGTGTGGGGTGTGTGTGTCAGTCAGATGCAAACGACTACAAACTATTATTAACAATGTTTTCCTTTTCCTTCTTTTTTCTTTACAGTTGATCATGAAAGCCAGTACTGGAATTGATTATGCAGAATTCTTTCTCTTTTTACACATCATTGCTTCTCATAGACTCCAGTTGCTTAGAAGGTGTTCCAGACAAATGTCTGAACAGGTCGTTTCCAAATCATCTGATCTAGATCAACTGAAACATGACAATACCCATGACGACGACAGTGTAAGCAAACTGAACTATGAGCATACAAAATCCCTTGAAGTGTGCAAAACTCAAAAACTTTCTGGTGAATTGCCTACAACTGAAAATAGTAAAAGCCTGTGTGAGGATGATACATCTACACACCTGTTGTCTGGCACATTTGAAAGCATGGCTATTAATGAAATATCTGCATGCCAAAGATTACCTGATTCAAGTCAAGAGAGTGTTTGGCATGCAGTGTTTGATATTGATCAGGTCAAGAAAATTCTAGAATGTCTGATGAAGAATGAGGAGTTCCAAGAACTTGAAAATAATGTGTTATGTGATGATCCAAAACAAATTTACAGAAATATCTGTGATGCATTGAATGAGTACTCCCTGTAAAGTGTACTTAAATGATTGTGTTATTAAGGGCTGGGGTATGAACGTTTGGATAGTATTTATTTTGGGACATCAGAGCACATCAGACATATCGAATTGCATTCTGAATACGAAGAATGTCATTCTGATATCAAATAATTTTGATTTTTTGAAATTCGCAATTTAATACACATTTTATGGCAAATCATTAAAATTGATATTTTGATATTTAACAGTACTTGAAGTAAACTTTAGAAATCTGATGATTTATACTTAAAGTGTATGTAGGTAAAATGAAAATCCGACGATCAATTGAAAATTTTGACCTTTCGTATTGAAGATATGAAATCCATATCTTCAATATGAAAGGTCAAAATTTTCAATTGACCGTCGGCTTTTCCTCCCTGCTACATACACTTTAAGAATATAACATTAGATTTATATAATTTACCGAGGACTGTTATATATCAAAATTTGAAAAATATCAAATTTTTATAATTTGTCATAAAATTTGTATTATATTGTGATTTTCAAAAATGAAAATGATTTGATATCAGAAAGACATGCTTCAGTATTCAGAATGCAATTCGATAGGTCTGAGGTGCTCTCATGTCCCACAAAAAATACTGTCAAAACGCAATAAACGCTCATTTTAGATCCCTTAAAGTGTGGTTTTATAATACACAAAAATGAGTGCAACACGTAACACTAAGGCAATAGTTACAATATTAAACAAACAAGATGATGATCAATTGCAGGGGTACTACTGTTAAAGTGAAAATTTTCACGATACATTTATTTTCGCGCTTTTCCCGTTCCAAGCTGCTAAAATAACAACACACAAATATATTCCTTTTGTAATTGTATATAAGTCAATTTAAGAAAACTTAGAATCACAAATTAAAAAACAAAGGAAACAGTTCAAAATTGGCAAAGCGTGAAAAATTAATCGTGTGAAAATTTCCACTTTTACAGTAGCATGTTTAGTACAGAAAAGGGCCTATCTGCAATAGCTGCCCTATAGACATTTGACAATTTCTGCATTTTATTTTGCACACATCTGACACCTGGCAGCTATTGCAATAAGGCTTCTTGCATTAACTTTCAAAATAATTCTACAGATGGATACATTTTTTTCTGTACTTTGTGATACCTCAACATTTTTACAAGGTTCAACTCCTCCCTACTCAAGCAGGCTCAGTGCAAGTAATTTAAAAGTGGTGCTGCGCTCGCAATATACGATCCAATTTGAGCACAGTGAGTGGAGCTTTAAATGCTCCAGGGGCCCGCATAAGGTCCCTTGAAAATTTTTGTTTCTGAATGCGCTTAGAGGCCATTTCCTATTGTTTTTTCAACAAAATTGCGTATATTCTAAGCTTAAGTTAAGGCCAAAATAAGGTCCCGGTTTTGTGTGAGATTGGCAAATCACTGTATGATTATTGTAATTTCCCCCGATTTAAGCGCAGCGAGCGTAGTTATAGTCTATAAATCTACCTCGAGTCACCGGCACTAGCTTTGAAGTTCAGTATGGTGTTCTGCGTTAGCTTAGCGTTACTTAGTGCGAATGGTGCGTGTACATACTTTTTATGTGCGTGTCTGCATGATCAACGTGCCGCATATGTACACGCAAGAAACCATGCTTTAAATATAGGAGAAATAATTTTTTCTAATACTTTTTTTTCTGCTTTGCTCAAAACTGGCGCGGCAATTGCCGGCCCTGTTAAGTTCTTAGGAACATGCAAAATGCAATCACCATTTTTAACATGTCAAGTTTGTTCATAGGGATCTACTGATCCTTTGGTTTGTTCTTGTAGTCAAGGGCAAATGAAGAAAATTATCATAACCCAGTCAGAGGTTTGTGCTGGTCTGATCAGTGGCGTAACCAGACATGACCTTTTCGGGGCAAGATTTAAAATTTCCCAATTTCTGATCATAAGTTGTAGTATTTATGTGCGAGCCTAATATTTTCCTATTTCTTGCTCTTCTTCCCAGTGTTTTTGTTTGGGGGGCACTGGTTATGTCAATGGGTCTGATATAACTTTAATCATGTTGAGTTTATATTTAAACATGCCAATATTGAAATGTGCAATAAAGTATGAACAATGGTACTATGGTCTGTAGTTATTATTACCTTTTTTTTTACAAGTGGGGTTTAACACATTAAAGGATAGTTGTCAAAATGCAGGATTTGTTGATGATCTTATGAACAATCCACTGCTTAACTTTTTCTGGTAGGGGCATACCCAGGTTTTTGTTGGAACCAACAAATTTTAGACAAAGTGGACATGACAAAGACCTATTTGGGGCATTGGGCCACACATCCAGATATATCCTAGGGTCTTTATGGACTGTCGTGGTGTAAAAATATCTATTCACAGTAAGTTCAGTAAACCTCTTGATTGAAATTGTGCCAACTCTACATACCCCCACACAGTTGCAAGATCTACTCCTGGTTCCAGAAGTATACAGCACTAATTTATTTGGAATTAAAACAAGTATCTTGTTGAGATGAAACATCAAAGACTAATCTCAATCTATGCAGATTTGGCCTAGAATTATTTATTAAAATAACAAAAGACTGAAATTGGAGTGGTATTCTGATTGCAATTTGTGCCAAGTCTGTACAAAAGCATGCAAATTAAAGGTTTTGTCCATTTGTTTGTTTGTTGTTGTTTTGTTTTTGTCTCTTTTTTTTTGACCAAAAATTAAATATGTAATTTATACATTTATTCCCAGTTTAAGTACTTAGCTATATTTCATCTGAAAAACAATATTGATTTTTTTTTAATTCAGGAAAAAAAAGTTTAGCTCTGCTAATGCAGCCAGTCTAGCCCTAGCCTCTCTTTCAAGTTCTAGGGCCAAATTTATGTTTTGGGCAAACACACAAGCAATATTTATGATGGCGCTACACTAGCTGCCATACAGTAACGGGTAAAGAGTTGCCACGTTGATTCAAATTGAATTGACGCTGGCTTGTCATCAGAAAGTTCTCCTGTATTGAAAAAAGGAGGATTAAAACAAAATATACTGACATGTTAGGCCGAGGGTATACTCAGTTTAGTTTACTGTCTAGCCCTACTATGTAGGGCCTTTTGACAGTGGCAATCCTTAAAAATGCTATACCCAAAAAACTGCTTGTCTTTTTCGAGGTGGAGCGGTCTTTGCCTTTTTGGTTCTCTGAGTACATGCCCGAGTACATGGTGTTTAATCTTTAATAAAGGCTCGGCCTATAGGGGCTAATACTGTCTTGTCCCTCAGTTCTACATTAAAAAAAATCATATCGCAAGAATAGACCTATTAAACAAGTTTTCAAGCTATCAAAAACACAAGTAGGTGGCCTATAAAATCTGAAATTTCAAAAATATTAGATCATGCCAACTCGGTCACAAGCCGCCTAAGTTGTAAATTAGGTTGTAACCGGTTGTTGATACCTGCCCAGTGTCCAGAACAGCAGAATTGGGTGAAACTGAAAGGACATCATAAAATAAGAAAATTGTCAAACATAAGGGATCTTCACAATGAATATTCCTTCACAATCACACAGTCCCACTACCAATCAATCAGTCTAATGTTCTTATCCAGGTCCAGATCTTACAACTGTGTGATGGCTTCAGTGCAGTTTTCAATGAAATGATAATGACAAGGCCAAATAAAAAAATCAATTTGTTTTGTGTCCACCTCCCTCCTCACTTTCTGGGATCACTCCAGATCTGAGACGAATATTTAGGTATATTCGTCTCAGCTTCAGATCTTTATTTTTCAATTATCATATTTTTAAATTTTAATGCTCACAAGTTTATTAGTCAGTGCATGAATCACTTTTCCAAAATGGGGACATGAAACAAATTTTAAATTTTATGTGGCCTAACTTTGTATTTTAAAAAATCGTGGATTATCATAAATATATTTAATATTCTAATTCAAATGAAACAGTGAATTATATTTTGTATTAATTACTTTTGGATTGATGATATTCAGGAAAAGAAAGTTAGGGACCGCTCACAAACACTTGTTAGGGGGGACGGATGCATAAAGAGAGCCCTTAAAAGTTGTGACCCTCCTGTGGGGGCTGAAAAAATTACAAATTTTCCTGAGAAAACTGAAGCTAATTGAGTTTATATGCTTTTCTATGGGGTTGACCCATAATTTTCATGTCAAAAAGTGGGGCCCTGACGTTTTGAGGTCTGAAAAGGGGGGCCCCAAAAATTTTGATGAAATTTTTTTGCATCAGTTCTCCCCCTCCTTTTTAATAAAAATCCACAACACGATCACTTTGGAAGCTTTTGGATTTGCATCAAGTAACATTTTAGGAATGAGGAAAAGAAACTGGCAACTATGCTTTTCACTTCTGACATCGAGCTAGTTGCTGAGCTGATTGATTGCAATACACAGGCGTGGCAGAATTAAGATTTAAAGCTAAAAAGAAGGCACAATTCAGTGGAAATTGCGATTTCTTTTAAGGTAAGACAAGATCGGATATTGTCAAAATGTTTCTAATTAATTATCAGAGTATCGTCTTACAGCAGGGGCCCAGGGGTAATCTATTTTAGATCGGAGCTTGGCGTTTCAGCGTTCGTAAACGGTGCAGAATTTTGCACCCTATATAAATTCATGAATTTGTATGTAAATAATGATTTTAAAATGTACCACAGACAAGAAAATATACAGACTAACCCCTTGCTTTGTATGCTAAGAATTCTTGCATATTATTCATGAGGCCTCATTGTTCAATCGTTCGTTGGTGACGCATGATGTGAGTGTGTGTATGTGTATAGCCTAGGTGAATTCAAATTTGCCATCAAACTGCATCATTTTACATATCAAATTAAAGCCATTGAGTAAAGAAAGCCAAAACTGAAAACATTTTTGTCATAGCACTTTCCGTAACAAAGTTACATCTTGTCAAAGATGGACTTTCATCAAAAAGATAGCTAGCAAAATTCCCCAAAACGGCATTTAGGTAGCATTCCTTACCTGAGCATGCGCAATATTCAGCCTCTCTCAGCATAGGGAAATCGCGCGACCGGCGCCATTTTGGAAATTCATTACCGGTAGGAAATTTTACGGCGATGTTTTTGAAAAAAATTTTTGGGGAATTAGATTGAGTTAAAAACAGTTCCAAAGCTTACAAGGTCAAGTCAAAAGGTTGAACTTGATCATAACCCGGAAGAGGTCAGATGATTCGCATGCGTGGTCGCGGCAAATTTTGGCGACTTTCTAGTGGGTTTGAAAGTGACGATTTCGATCTAATTGTTTTCGGAAATTACTCTCCAAATATCTAAATAACGGAGTTGAGCGGTAAGTTAAATGGAGCACGCGGTGAATAAATGTAGTTTTTGTACATAAAAATGTTTGGTTTGATGAGATTGGATGGATGCCTTGCTCAAAAAGTGAGTGAACTGGGGACTTTGTGTAGTATGAATTCGGCGACTTTTGCCAGTGAGTGAGCATGTTTAACCCGGCATGGTTTGTGTATACTAATTGAATGGGCTCATGCTGTGGATGCTGGGATAGATTCTCATTCTGTGCCGACTTTGAGTCGGGGGAAGAAGCAAATTTGGACCTTTCCTATTCCTATCCCATCATGCATAGCGCTAGCACTGTGGACACATCGGGTATGATGGCCGGGTGTGGGGGGACACACAGGCCGCTTTTTTTGGCCATTTTCCTATTTGATTTTCTAAATGTTCAAATTGATGGGGGGACGTAGTCTTATGACGCTACATCATGGGGGGGGGGGGTAACTTGAGCAGGAGTGACCCCATACTTTCTGATGATCAAGTGAACTGGCCCTCGAGTTTCCGCAATGATCTTTGGAATAGGGAGCATGCGCCAGCCAGTGCTCCAAAGGGTGCCTGCTCAAAGACAAAACTTACGCTGGGGGAGGGGGGCGGGGGGTTCATACTTGAGCAGGAGTGACCCCATTCTGATGATCAAGTGAACTGGCCCTCGAGTTTCCGCAATGATCTTCGGAATAGGGAGCATGCTGCATGCGCCAGCCAGTGCTCCAAAGGGTGCCTGCTCAAAGACAAAACTTACGCTGGGGAAGGGAGGGCGGGGGTTCATACTTGAGCAGGAGTGACCCCATTCTGATGATCAAGTGAACTGGCCCTCGCGTTTCCGCAGTGATCTTCGGAATAGGGAGCATGCGCCAGCCAGTGCTCCAAAGGGTGCCTGCTCAAAGACAAAACTTACGCTGGGGGCGGGCGGGGGGTTCATACTTGAGCAGGAGTGACCCCATTCTGATGATCAAGTGAACTGGCCCTCGAGTTTCCGCAATGATCTTCGGAATAGGGAGCATGCGCCAGCCAGTGCTCCAAAGGGTGCCTGCTCAAAACATTTTCCTGGGGAGGGGGGTGATCAGCTAGTGCTTATGATAATTAAACATTTTAAAGGGTGCCCCCTCAAACAAATTACCCCCCCCCCTTGTATCAGTGTAAAGGTGTACTCGGGTGGGTAGTATCAAAACCGTGAGTTTTTCAATGACAAAAAATAAGACACTTCAACACAAATTTCATCTTTTTGAATAGGTTTTTCTTTATTTTTGCATATGTGCTGTTGGCCCTCACTGTGGTTTCCCAGGGACTGCCTTTTGTCTCTACTGCTCTCCTTAAATCGGATATAGGAGAGTGATTTTTAGCTTTCCTTAGTTGACCATTTTCTCATTACATTTTATTGTAAATGTTCTAAACAGCTCTTGAAGGCTCTAGAAGAGCTATTCAATGCTCTCCTGCAAATTCCAAAGACAGTCCCTGGTTTCCATCCTCTGTCAAAGCTGGAATCTGCATCAGAAAACAGAAATAAAACAAAATGTTACTCATACATGTTCATTTAGTATATTAGGGGCTATCATTTTCTGTGGGCTCCCAAATTTACAAAAAGTCAGCATCAATAAAATTATAACCCCCTATTTCGGCAACAAAATTTTATGACCCCTCCCCACCACCCACTGATACACCTTACATGTACCCCCTGAAGAGGCTAAAATTGTATTCAGTCTTTTTGAATAAGATAAACACACTATCTGTGGTCATCTTGCAACTCCCTACATTTTGGTCATCAATTTTATGACCCCCCTATTTTTCTTTCCAAAAATTATGACCCCCCCTGTATATTTGGGACCCCTCCTTCCAAAGAAAATGATAGGCCCTTATGTTCACATCAATACAAATTCAATCAATCTAGGATTACATTTACAGTTCAGTACCGGTAAATAGCAAGTGCTTGTTTCTTAAAATTGTGTACAGTATGCACAGTATAGGCCTATAAGCATTTTAATATGTGCATGCACAAAAAGTTTGTTCAGGAAATTGGCTGAAAAATTGAGACATTCAAATTAGCATATCTCCGCAACCACATGTCGTATGACATTCATTTATGCCTCATCAGTTTTCTTTCATTTAGCTCTTTAATATGAGATTACTTTGATGAGAATCAAAAAAGTTCAATTTTTTTTGTATTATACCTAATTTAGGGGTGTTTCTAGATCTTAGACTTAGTCTCATGGCGATAGCAGCTTTTTTTAATGGAACTGCTATCAAAATCCCTCTAAAATTCCATGTGCGACTTGATTATCAGTCACCATAAAAAATCATATATTTGGGTCAAGTGAAGTATAGAAAACATATTTATGTAGGTTTCCTTCACCGCCTATTCTCGAAAAAAAAAAATTCAAATTTCTATGTAAATATGCATTGTTTTGTGTTTGGGCCCCGGTCTCTGCGAATTTCGCTGACAAGCAAATGTGTTAACTAAGGTTTGCCTGGGATACCTATGTATTCACAGTGATAGTCATCATAGTGACACTGACAGTGATAGTGTATTTAAACAAATGCAAATTGCCCCCGCCCCCCCCCCCCCCAGCCAGCATTAAAAAGCCTTGCATTTCTGGATCTGGTTGAGTTGGCAGCTTCAACTAGAAAAAGTCGTACTATCGCCAACTTTGGTGGAATTACTTTAGGTCAGGTCGAATGTGCGCAAAAAAATGTGAGAGTGTGAAAAAAAAACCTTTGCGAGCCGCCTCCTGAAGCTGTGCAGAGTTGGTGCCGTTGTGATGTCTTCCGTTAGCATTTCTGATTTCAATTCATGCATTTCCCATTTGCAATAGCTAGACTAGAGCTTACGCGAGACGTCTGGCTTTGAATGCACTCACCAATAGCTTCAAATCAAATTAAGCTATCGAAATCTAGCTAGTAGAAATTGATGAAGTATGATCCGACAGATCCGTGCATGCGTGTGTGTATGTACGTAACTTTTAAGGCAATGGAATCATGACAGGGCCTGTCAGGGGATCAGCATCACATCAAAAATGTTAAAATTGCACTTGAAATTCAAGTTTAGACATCAAAATATAGATAACCCTTGCTCTAAGCTAAGACTTTAATTAGCAAATAAATAGATCCAGTTGATAGGAAATGATTGATGCATTAACATGTCAAGCAACATCGCTTGGGAGATGAGATTTCTCCAACTCGCTCTTGCATCAGTGATTTGTATCGATTTTTCGGCTGCTCTGAAAACGGAACGTCGGAAGTAAATACTGAGCATGTGTGAGAATCAATTTTCTGCAAAAGCGATCGAGTATAAAAATTAAAATTTAGATTGTCATGCCATACGATCACCGCTCACCTGTGTGTGATTACAGAACTTAGAACTATATCTGAATGAAGTTTGTGAATTACCAGTATCAGGGTTCGTATTCGTTTAAAAATTTTGCGTAGCAGTTTTTGGCTAATTCATCATAATCAGGATACTTCCATATACTAAAGCACTATAAAAAGTGCTCTATACAAATGCAAAATTGGGTAGCAGTTACATGTACTTCAAAATGTGGAGCAAACTTCTATGCGATACAGCCGAATTCGAACCCTGACCGGTATATGAATTATATGAATGTGCAGTTCTGATCATACCATGCAGATAGCAGTGCATTATTAAATAATTAAATTTACGCTTTTTTTCTCTAATTTCTTTTTCTCTTTTTAGGATCCCAGGCGGTTGTTGATCAAATTCTGAAAAACTATTAGCAGGACGAGAGTAAAAGTCAACATGGCGACTCGTAAGATGAGTTTTTCACCCATGTTCAATGCCAGAGGTGATCTAAAACAGTGTTTGGAACTGAAAGGTAGAGGGAAAAATAAGCTGGAAGAAGTACCAGATGA
The DNA here is from genome assembly GCF_039555335.1 of Amphiura filiformis. Lineage (NCBI taxonomy): Eukaryota > Metazoa > Echinodermata > Ophiuroidea > Amphilepidida > Amphiuridae > Amphiura > Amphiura filiformis. The sequence goes on from NC_092633.1 coordinate 62,827,150, forward strand.
AGTCCTAGCTGAAGTCAATATTATTGGTATAGATCTGACCAAGAATAATATCAAGGAGCTACCACCCAAGTTCAGGAATTTCAAAGATTTAGAAGAATTACATCTTACCAAGAACTCATTTGAGAAGTTTCCAGATGTTGTGTGTACATTAGTCAACCTGAGAGTATTGAAGATAGACTTCAACTCACTGAGATCTCTTCCACCACACATATCCAGGCTGGAAACGGTCAAGGAGTTGTGGCTGGATGGTAATGACTTTGAGCAGTTTCCTGAGGCAGTATGTGAGATGAGTGGATTAAGAGAGTTATACATCCGACAGAATAAGCTAACCACACTTCCACCGATCATCGGCAAAATGACACATCTGGAGATCTTCATCCTCAGTGATAATCAACTGGAGAGTTTGCCTGATGAGATCATGCAGTTGTCAGCGCTTCGTGAACTGTGGCTGCTCAGGAATAGGCTAACCACATTGCCAGCTAAACTAACGACAGGACTCTCAAATTTACAGAAGATTGAATTGACTGATAATGCGTTTGAAGAGGGATCACCGTTGCAAATAGCAATAGATGATGGTTTGGCTGCCATGAGAAGATATGAGCAAAGTCAATCATGAAGAGATGCACGCAAGTGTGGTATGTGAAATAAGGTGCGCATTAAGGAAAGAATTTGTGTAAAAATGCCTCTTGCTGAAGCTGTGCTGTACATGTAGCTTGAATGATTTGGTTTTCATATTATTAGGCATTTATTTGTAAGCTTTCATTTGTTTTCATTATGTTTATAGAACAGGTTGCATCCATGGGCAGTACATGGGTGACCAAGTTGAGTTTTCTCGTGAGCCAGAAAAGGAGCAGCACTCAGATCATCTGTTTTTCGTGTTCCTGCATATTTACAGGCTGGGAAATAAGTGAGGGCCAGAGGCTATTTGGCTCCCGTATAGCCCCAAAAGGCTCCTGGTTCACAACTCAAGGAAATACCTACGTGACCATGGGCCACCGATTTTGGTCATTTTGACTATTAATCAGAGTTGTGCATTTTGTTCATAGAATTTAGGTTATATTTCTTACATTCTCTGCCTGTTCATTTGGTTATTAAGGTATTTATCATAACATTGTCGAACATCAGTAATTATGTGCTTTCAAAATGGCCCCTGGTTCATTGAAATTAGCCCCTGGTTCCCTGTAAAACCACATGAACCAGGGGCTATTTGTTTTTACAAAGTAGCCCCTGGTCTGGCGCTTCTTATTTCCCATCCTGCATATTTATCTTTAGTGACTTGTTTTGTTTCGGGTACAAACAGAATATGAAATTAAAAAATAATCAAACTTACAGTTACCATGGTTTTATTCCTACCTGATTTAGGCTAATGCAAAATGTAATATGCCCAACTGCTGGACAGGTGTGATACATACTATGAACAGTTCTCCTTTAGAGGTATAAAGCCACTTTCCATTAGAGTGACAATCTATGAATGTTGACATTCAACCCATCTGAAATTGAAAAATAATCTGTAGTTGTGTTTCATACACATAAGATTTGTAGTATTTTGTTGTAAGTTACACAGTAAAAATGTCATTTTAATGTAATCATACAGGGACTTCAACCATTCTAGATTTAAACATAAATAATTTGATTATGATTAATGATCTATCATTTTCTAAAGGGTTTTCATCAGGGACTGTCTTTTGAGGAGAGCGAGAGCAATCACTCTCTACTGCTCTCCTTAAATCTGATATAGGAGAGTGATTTTTAGCTCTCCTTAGTTGACCATTCTCTCCTTACATTCTATTGTAACAACTCTCCTTGAAGGCTCCAGAAGAGCTATTTAATGCTCTCCTGCAAATTCCAAAAGACAGTCCCTGTTTTCATTAATTACAGATAGCCAAAGATTTAAGGTACGGTACCAGTTATTTTCACCCCTGTTACTATATCCTAAACAAAGACAGATCATGTCATTAGAACCATTAGCCGATAGCTGCATCTTTCAGATTCAAGACCTCCATCATTGAAATTGGTCAAGAAATAAAGACATGGTCATCCAAAATCCCAAGGAAATGCAAATTCAAAAGAACTTTGCAGATTGCTCCATTTGATGCCCTATTGACTTGCACACTTGAGCATTCTCAAACATGAGAAATAGTGTGGTGCTTTGCATTTGTTAGAATGTTAATTAGAATTGCAACTTTTGATTTTGTTCCTTCTTGGGTTTTTGTCTCGCTTGTCTCGCCTGAATGTTCAGGGAGAGACTTAGTAATCACTATGGTGTGTGTGTGTCCGTGTGTGGGGGTGTGCACTTGTTTCATGCTGAAATTGGGGATACACACAAGGATTCGTACCAATCAATTGGGGACATACGGTGAAATGGGGATATCCCCAATTCTCTAATGGTCATAATATGTTAAAATTTGATGTAAAATGCATTTTTGAAAATCTGGGGTGATTTGAGGTACATACCCAGTTTGCATGGTTTTATCCCAATCTGCCACACACATGTGTGTAAGATGCTTTAACAATGCAGTTTACACACAGTTTAGGTGACATCCCCATATCAACAGACAAAAACCACACTGTTGTGACGTCCCCATTTGCACAGTCAAAATCAAGCTGAGTGTGTCCCCATTTCCACAGAAAAAAAAAATAACTGATGTGATCTCCCCATTTCCACTGACAAAATATAATAAGCCAACCCAATTTGATGTCCCCGTTTCCATGGACAAAAGTGAACCTAATGTGGCCAGCAGCTCATTTGACTTGTGCATATTTTTCAACTTCAACGTAAGTAACTTCCCAGCAAACACAAAACGTTTTTCGACATCATTCGCAAAAAGGATATAAAAGGTTGTCAGAAAACGATTAAATGTCGGGTTATATAAAGGGTATATTAAGAGTATAAAACGTTTTCATAACCTTAAAAAACATTTTTGATAATCTACTGCTCAGCAAACATATAAAGGGTATAAAAATGTTTTAATAACATTCCAAAAACATTTTTGAAAACTTGATACAAAACATTCTAAACAGAATGTTAAAAAAAAAAAAAAAAAATATTTTGCGAAAAATGTTTGCCCAAAATATTTGCAATAACGTTTTAAAAACGTTTTCATGACCTTTATATAACCTGACATATAAATGTTATTAAAAGGTTTAAAAAAATCATTTTAAGAACATTTCTGTGTTTGCTGGGTTCAAATATTTTAACATAATGTTATTTAAGTATTGACAAAATATTTGGCAAAAATGTTTGCAAAAATAGTTTAAAATAACATTTTTTGAAAACATTTAAAAAATATTGTTGGAGTGTGTTTTCATACAAAACGTTTTAAAACGTTATCATGACCTTTATATAACCCGACATTTTAATGTTATTAAAACGTTTTTACCTAAACCAAAAGCCAAAATATAACTTATTTAAAACGCTTTTTAAAACGCTTTTGTGTTTGCTGGGTTGCAACTAAATTTTGCATGGTTATAAGCTGAAATTGACAAGTATGTAGCCTACAGAAATTTGTCAACATTCTGGCTGCCAATCTTGATTTCTGGGGATTGTTGTAACTCTGTCAGAAGCCAATTTGTCATTACCATGATTACTTGTTGATATCTATTCAGAATTTCATATCAGCAATGTGGATATCAGAGTACTGTTTTGATTTCATGCTGTTTTCTTCATTAACGAGTTTATATTCCGGTGTTTATATTATTTATAGGGGGCCTAGATTTTCAATTTGTGATGTTCATACTCATAGTAAATCACATGCTAGGGTGTGAGTTCTATTCATTTGACAATGGTATCTAATATGCCCTTCTACTGGTTTATGGCCACTGTATTATAAACAGTAAAACTAGAATGGTATGTATAATGGGTAAAGTAAAAAATAATGGCACCGTGAGGTTGTTGTATGAAAAAGACCAGCACGGAAATTCATCCTTCAAAAACTGTGTTTTGTACATGTATATGGTGTCATAGCTGTCATGTAAAAAATAATATGCCCAATTTTCTTCCCCATATGGTCAGGAGTGTTACATGCTAGCGTGAAAAGAGGTACTTGTATTTGAAACATGCACTGTAAAAATGTACAAGTTAAAAAAGTTTTGCATGGGTTTTCTGAAATGTTTGCTATTATTAAGTACCACATTCTTTCAAATTAGTCACTTAATAGTCTACTTATGAAAATATAAAGACTACATGGCGCAAAATAAATGTTCCAAAACTCACTTGTCGCAAGAACACTCTTTGTAATTTTGACCACTTTGTCACACTTTGGTGCCATTATTTCTGATTATACCCATAATTTATGTACACTTGTTTCATGCTGTAAATGGGGATACACAAGGATCCTTACCAGTCAATTGGGGAAATACCGCTGAAATGGGGATATTCCGTGCTGACCTTAACTTTGATGTTGATTTGGTTTTGTCAGGATAAGGCCTACTATGTTGACCTAGGCTACCTTAGCCTGGTCCTAGGCCTGCTGATTTGTAATTGTAGTACGTCATCCCCAGTTTGGTACTAACATTTCTTTGTGTACCAGTATAGGCCAATATCTATCATCTCATATAACACGGGACATCGTTACTGGATAGGGAAAATTATTATTGTTAAAACAACATCTTTATAAATTCTTATGCTCATACAGCACACAAGAGAAAATGGGTGACAAACTTAACACTTTATTCACATCGATCAAGACCTTGCACAATCCCTAAACTGGCATTTACCAATGTCCTGTTCCATTTTGCATGGTGTGTGAACTGTTGATTAAACCAGAGAAGATGAGAAAATACAGAAACTATAATTATGCCACTCCAATTCCAAATTGATACCTTGTACTGGAGTCTGTAGAGAAGAATCTTTTACGAGAACAGCTGCTGAAAATTGGGCCCATACTTAGGTTTCAATTGTGACATTCTGTTATCAAAAGAAGATCGAATGGGGATATCCTTATTTTTGCGGTATTATTTTTCCCCAATTGACTGGGAAGAATCCTTGTGTGTATCCCCAATTGCAGCATGAAATAAGTGTCTGTGAGAGCGACACTGTGCCACACCTTTGTGCCCAATTTGCGATACTTCCCCAGTTGACTGGTAAGAAACCTTTTGTGTATCCCCAATTTCAGCATGAAATAAGTGTCTGATTGCCACATCCCCATGTAACAAAAAGAAATGAAGATATCCCTATTTCACGGTACTTCCCCAATTGAATCCTTGTATCTATCCTGAATGAAATAAGTGTCTGTGATTTTGACATTCTGCCACACCTTCATGTTATAAAAAAGAGGAATGGGGTATATCCTTATTTTGCGGCATTTCCCCAATTGACTGGTAAGAATCCTTGTGTGTATCCCCAATTGCAGCATTTAGGAACTATAAGCATACACTTAACACTTTATTAAATGATACGTGAAGAAACCCAGGTATTCAGTAGGTAACATGATAGATTTAACAATATCTATATTGAGTTTAGAGGTTCAAATTTTGCTATTATGTTAATGAATGAATAAAATGGTAATTATTGATGAATCCGTATATGGGTAATACTATTGTCCAAGGGTACCGCTTAAGGCAGTCTGCAGACTCCACATGTTACATATAATATTTTATGTATAATACTTTTCGTGACGTCAAAAAGTATTACACGTCGAATGAGAAGTATGTACCGGGAAAATATATATTTTGTTATATTGGGTGTTGCTTAATTAATTCATAAGGAGTTGCTCAATTTCTAAGAGTGGTAAATTTAGTGAGTGTTCTTACACGCAATGATGAACACCTTTTGATGTCTTCTTGCATAATATTTTAACTGTACAGTAGGCTTATACTTCAATTACTAATTTTAAAACAAACAAACCAAAAAAACCGGATAATTTACTACATTAATTTTATAGACATCCCACATAATAATACGGTAATAAAAATTGCTTTGATTTTATTCATGTTATCAATAATCATGAATAGTTTGGTATGGTATTTAGAGGCCTACGCTGGAACGATCAGTTAGGTCTTTTTGGGAAAAAATCCATATCTTCAATATGAAAGGTCAAAATTTTCAATTGATTGTCGGCTTTTCCTCCCAGCTACATACACTTTAAGAATATATCATTAGATTTATAAAATTTACTTGAGGACTGTTATATATCAAAAATGTGAAAAATATCAAATTTTAATAATTTGTCATAAAATTTGTATTATATCGTGAATTTCAAAAAATGAAAATTATTTGATATCATTATTATTATGGATATGTCTGATCATCATGATGTGCTCTCATGTCCCACAAAAAAATACTGTCAAAACGCTCATTCCAGATCCCTTAAGGTTTGCACATTTAGATCCCAAAAAATTTAGCATGGGAGGGGGAGGGGCAAGATTTTTTGGCAGGCCGAGAGGGGTTGGGAAGTGATTTTTGGCAGGCCCAGAGGGGGAAAATGATTAAAAATTGATATTTTTGATATTTAACAGTCCTCGAAGTAAACTTTATAAATCTAATGATATGTACTTAAAGTGTATGTAGCTGGGATAAAAAGTGTATGTAGCTATTGAAGATATGTATTTTTCCCCAAAACACCACAAAAAATAAAAATTAGGTGTTTTTGGGAAAAAATCCATATCTTCAATACGAAAGGTCAAACATTTCATTTGATTGTCAGCTTTTCATCCCAGCTACATACACTGCAAGTACACATCATTAGATTTATATTTAAAATGAACTTGGTGGTTGATTAAAACATTGTTGTTTACAACATTGTTTCATGAAGGCAAGCCAAGCAGGCTAGGCCGACCTACACTCATCAGATCAGAACATCAGAACATAATGCAATGAGTGTAGGATGGCCTGGTTGAGCAATTTACTATGTGGATGATTTACCTGGATTGCTTGGATTTATCATTAGATTTAGAAAGTTTACTTTGAGGACTGTTAAATATCAAAAATATCAATTTTTAATCATTTGCCCCCTCTGGGCCTGCCAAAAATCACTTCCCAACCCCTCTGGCCCTGCCAAAAAATCTTGCCAATTATATCACAAATTTCAAAAAAAATCAAAATTACCGGTATTTGATATCATCAGGACATTCCTCGTATTCAGAATTCAATTCGATATGTCTGATGCATGATGTGCTCTCATGTTCCACAAAAAATACTGTCTAAATGACAAACGTTCATACCAGAGCCCTTACCCCAGTTTCAGACCAATTTTAATCTCATGTTTTGGTTATTTTTTTCTTTACAATTGCACATTTTTGTTTGAGTACTTTACTTTGTGATGAGAATTTCCAATGCAAGAGGCATTTTTCTGATGGGAATTCCCAAACAATAGGTATTTACATAAATGGAATTCCCGAGCAATAGGCATTATAGCCATTCAATCTAGGCATTTTCGTGATGGGAATTCCCATGCAATATTGAGAGGAAAAGGAGTTGGAAATGGGGGGGGTGTGGATAATCTGAAATAGCAAATTTTCAGCATGAAGTAAGTGCCTGTGATAGCGACACTGCCACACCTTTGTGCTCAATGAATATATTCCCATTTCGCGGTACTTCCCCAATTGACTGGTAAGAATCCTTGTGTGTATCCCCAATTGCAGCATGAAATAAGTGTCTGTGATAGCGACACTGCCACACCTTAATGCCCAATGGATATATTCACATTTCGCGGTACTTCCCCAATTGACTGGTAAGAACCCTGCCACTGTGACACTGCCACACCTAAATGCCCAATGAATATATTCACATTTGCGGTACTTCCCCAATTGACTGGTAAGAACCCTTGTGTGTATCCCCAATTGCAGCATGAAATAAGTGTCTGTGAGAGCGACACTCTGCCACACCCTTGTGTCCAATTCGATTCCCCAATTGACTGGTAAGAATCCTTGTGTGTATCCCCAATTTCAGCATGAAATAAGTGTCTGATTGTTATATTCTGCCACATCCCCATGTAAACAAAAGAGAAACATGAAGATATCCTTATTTCGCGGTTCTTCCCCAATTGACTAGTAAGAATCCATGAAATAAGTGTCTGTAATTGGTCGTATGTCATGAATATTACACACTGAAAAATGACATAAACGTCACCAATATGTACTGCAGTAAGCATAACTTTTATTCCTTACATTTAAAGTGCACACACATATATATTTTTGGAAAGCTTATTACAAGGATGTTAGATACGGCAAAAAGAGATCCAATATTCAGGGCGGGTAAAATTCCTATAGGGTGTAACATAAAAAAAAAATACATATTTTGAAATTTTGATATACCGGAGTCATCTTTTTCTCCCAAAATGTACAAGTCAAAACAGATGTGGATTAAAAAAAATATGACAATGGCCCACAAACAAATCATAAACGGGACGACTGGTGGTGTTCTGTGTTGATCATACAGGTGGTCAAATTCGACTGTATTTTTTGATGCAAAAAATTAATTTGAAGATCAATTAACTTCTTTATTTAAGTAGCAGTCCTATATTTCATCACTGAAAATGTAAATTAGAAAGAGAAATACATGAGTCGTGAGTTTCTGCCCATAGTTATACTCAAATATTAAGTATACAGGGTGATCAACATATTATACAGGGTGATTATGTTTGACTCATTAGTACGAAATTCATCAAAATTAAACAGGTTTAATGTAGTAAGTGTAGTCATGGAATACAAACTTCATTTTCTTCTATGTAATTAAATGGCCCTTTGTACATTCTGTTAAGTACATATATTATTTGTCATCTCTATGCAAAATGGTACTATACAGGGTGACTTTAAATATGGTATATTATTAGGCGGATATTGAGCACATATTGTCTTCATGGTCTTGAACCCAAGTACAAATTTATTGTTTTCATGTATCATATCTATTCCAACATAAAGAACACAACCTGTTGGAATAACCACATTTGAATCATGCTTAGTTTGTTTGTATACATCCTTTCCTTCAATTCCCTACACTTGTACAGGGTGTCCCAAAAAAAAAGAGGCCCTACATTGCGCCCTCTTTTTCTCCTATTTCTGAAAAGTTGATCAAATATATTGTGGTATGTAAAGAAACCTACAATCGTTAGCTTTAATAAACCAAAACAATTATTTCAATCGGCTCATAACTTTTGAAGATATGTCCTTTTAAAGAAATGTATCCGTTTTCACTCTGTCCACGGAGGAGGTTTCGCTACTTCAAAGATTGAAAAGTGCATATACCATGCATGAATCTAAAACATTCCTCGATGATAACTTTATAATATAACAACTTTATTTAAGGGAATGGGCTTTACCGGTGGGCTTATGGGTTATGGATTTTGTTAAGTGTCATTAATTTGGGCGAAATTGATGTGGGATGGGACTTCTTTTGCTATACTTGCAATTACTTATGTTTTTCTCGTTTCTTGCTTTCTTTTTATTGACAACATAAGTCATTTCTCTTTTGGAATAAAAGGTACCCTGAAAAGGGCTGTTTAGACTCAGTACACCGGTCGATCTTACCGCTTCCGATGTTGATTAAGATACTTCTTGCATCGATCCCGAGATGCGGAAAAACCAATAGTCATTTTGTCCCACATAAATGAATAAATAACAAAAACCCCGATCCCCGAGTGGACTCACCCATTCGGTGACGTCACACACGATAATCATCCCTTATCCTCCTTGGTTTCTAGATGAGATAGACGTGTGGATTTTTCTTTACCAACGCTAAGTATCATTACGAACCAAAGGACGAGATATACAGTTTGTTTGTTACACTGAGGTAAAAACCAACCAGTATAGTCGCTAGGGAGATAGTTTTGACGACATAGTACGATCCAAAAACTTAGCTTGTATGTGTGTTTCCGTTCGTATACGGGACACACGTTTTCAAAATGGCCGCCCTTAGGACGCCATTTTATTTTTGTTCTCACGTAAAACAACTATAACAGACTAGTAAGTTACAATAGATGTTTGTACAGTACTGTGTATACATGTATGGTGAGTGATTATCGCTATGTTTATGGTGTGCTCTATCGTTATATCTTTCAGCACGCGTCTGATGACGAAGTTACTGCTAAGAGTTCGTGGGTTTCGAAGGACCAGCCTGACAAATCTTCCCCAAAAGGTTTTCAGTTTTTCATCCCTTTGTATATATATATTTATATCATACCACTACATCAGCGTCAGCCACTGTGCGTGTGGGTCTGTTTATTGGGCTTGAGCTTGTGTTCGGGGGTAGTGCTGTACGCTCCCCGTTTACTACAATGTCTAGGCCTTGTCAATCATGCCCTTCCCTTGTGCCAGAGTGGGACCCGCATCCACTCTGCTACTCCCACAGGGATTGCTCTAAATCAAATAAGTGTGCTTCCTTTTGCATAGGCTTATCGGACATCCACTTCGAGGATTTAGAAAGTAGCGCTGCTTAGGTCTTCGACACAGACAGAAGACGAAGACTAAGAAACAGAAGCCTACAGGTAAGATTGATATGGTAGGTACTAGCGAGGCAGGCAAGGGCCACGCTTAAGGTAACCTCTGGGGCTCCGGTCCCGGCAAGCAGGCGGACCCTCCGGGACTGCTAGCGAGCCCGAAGGCCTAGCAGCCAGCGAAAGCACTGACTTTACGTCTAAGCTCGTAGCAGGCAGCAGGGCGGCACTTGCCCCTAACAGGCGCAGTACCAGTCTACCAGTGAGATCTCTAGCGAGCTTCTTGCAGGTGGACACCCGTCTATTGCTGGCGAACGAGCGGGTCTAGCACCCGCTGAAGTAGCCGGCGACGGACAGTATGCCAAGGGTACCCCGGGCTTGCCTGGGTTGAATCCTAGCATACAGCGTGCAGCGGACTTGCCTCGGCCGGTCTGTAGCACGCAGCGTGCCAGTGGAACCCGGGCTTGCCTGTTGATCCACGCACGCAGCACGCCTTTCGTTCCCGCAAGGGTCGAATGAAAACGCGTGCATGGGTTTAGCAGAGACGATACCGGGCTAACGCTTCAGGTGTAGTCTTAGCAGAACCAACTGGGGTTGTCACACGGCAGCGTTCCATGGTGGGACCGCCGAGTGATTCCCTGGGCCTTGGAATGGCTGCCGGCTGTCCTCCGGGACTGGCTAGCGGCTATACGGGGTTGGGCTCGCAGTCTCTCACGGGACAGCGACCCAAGTGCAAACAGTGGCAGCTACCGAGACGAGCTACGGCTTGACTTCAGTGGTAGCCACTATGCACGCGCAGCCATAGCTGCCGTGAGTGGTCCGCCACACACAGCGACCTTGGGCGAGGCTCAAGAGGTTAGGGTAGGTAGTTTGAACAGCCTGGCTGATCAACAACCCACTTATGTCCTCGAGAGCCAGCAGAGCGTGGTGATCCATTACAGTCAATGGGTCAATTACCCTCTTATGATCGATCACTATCTATTCAGCGGAGCATGGCTCCATTGATTGATACTGCCTATTCAGGTAGCGAGGTGACTGATCGAGGGTATACACGCTCAGCTACCCGTGATACTAGGCAAGCTCCTTTTAGCCAAGGGACAGCCAGTATAGCGGGGTACCCATACACACGGCTTGATCCTCTAGCGGGGAACGCTGTGAGGCATGGGTACAGTGGTACGCAGCCGGGAGCCCTACCGGGCACCTACGCTACAACCACGCAGGTACCGCAGTACTCGTCCTGGTTACCACAGTCTCTGTGGCAACAGGGGGAGGCGGTACGGGTACTGCCGTTCCATGGGGTTTCCCTGGTGGCGGATCCTTTCAGGGTCAGCTACCAACAGGGTATGCCCGTGGTATCCGCCGCAGGGTGGTTTCTTCCACGGTCTGCCACCGTGGCAAGTGCCGCCTAGCGTTGGGCAAGCAGTACCACCAGTTGTTACCCAACCGGCGGCGAGTGGCTAACCCTGATACAGCTCAGGGTAGGCCGCACACTGCTATGGCTAGGGCGACAGCAGCGAGAGCGTGCGGGTCCCGGGGGGCTAGAGCCAGCATCTCGGGGTCTAGCGGGAGTACTCCCTCTTCTGCTGGTGTTCAGTTGGCTAGCCACACGGTGGCGACACCTCCCTGTCCACCTTCAGATGCCCGTCGTCAGATCTCTTCCTCATCAGAGAGTGAGTCAGAGTCTGAAGGCGAGGGAAAGGAGTCGGAAGATGAAACCAGTAGCGACTCACAGTCTGATGAGACTGTGCAGCTAGCTTCAGGTATCCTTCCCCGCTTCCCGTGAGGAACTCGCTAGCAATGGTCTGCCTGCGGACACCGCTGAGGTGATGAGCCGTGTGGCCCAAGGTTTGGGCCTGGCTTTCTCTCAGGAGGAGTCCGTTCAGGAGGACCAGGCATCTTTTCAGTAGGATGCCCAGCTAGCGGCGTCCACACAAGGGTCGCCCGCACTTGCATTCCCGGCGGACCTCAAGGGTAGGTTTCGTGAGGGCTGTCAGGCTCGCTGGAGCTTCGACGCCCGCGTGCTTGCACGCTTCCACCGCGTGTTTCGCAGGAGGACTACGAAACCTACCTCAGGGTCCCTGACATGGATCCAGGCGTTGCCAAGCGCCTGCCGCTAGCGCCAAGGCGACGGGTCGCTCTCCCCAGTGGGAGGAGGAGCTAAAGCTCATCGATAAGCGAGCACGCCGCTTATCAGAGTCTCTAGCGTCGCTACCACGCTTGCCGAGCACCTCGGTAGGAAGGTAGCGAACGACCACGGGCAACGCCGAACTCTTCCGCGAGGTTAATCTGTTAGCGGTGCTAACAGCTAACCTCAACGAGAGTTCTATGGGCCTAGCCCATAGGATGTCATCTCGCCGGAGAATGCCTGTCTGTCCCTCCAGTCAACTTACGGCTCCGACTTTGCTGATGCAATGAAGAAGTCAGACTCGGTGGGACAGGGGCTACTCTTTGGACAGGCCTTTGCGCCACGGTTGAGGACCGGGCAAAGAAGGCCACCAATGAGAGCACTCTGAAGAAGTCGGAGGCTGCCCTGACCAGGGGAAGGGCAGTAAGGCGAAGAAGAAGCACAAGAAGAAGAAGTCTTCTAAGCGTTCTTCAGCGCCAGCTCCGGCTTCAGCAGGACGCGCACCACAGACTACACCGAGCCCGAGGCTACTCCAGCACCTCCCAAGAAAACTGGGAAGCGCAAGAGTAGTGCTGGACCAGATGGCAAGCCCCCTAAGAAGAGCCGTTCTTCTAAGGGTGGCAAACCAGATCGGTCCTGAGGGCACGGGCGGTCGACAGTCCATGCCGGCAGGTTTGGACTTCCACAGGGGATTCCCCTGTGGGCGGCCGCTGTGCATTACGCCCAGAGATGGCATGCCATCTCACCGGGCGCCTGGGTATTGTCAGTGGTCAGTGGGGGTTACAGGCTGGAATTTACCAGCCACCCCTCGGGCGCCTGCACGATTCAGAGGTCCACGGTAGTGCCGCCAGACGCCCCCAGCGCCGGGCACTACTGTCAGAGGTCACTCAGCTTCTCACGAAGCAAGCGATTGTCCCGGTCTACCCCCCTTTCACCAAGGGGTTTTGGAGCACGATTTTTTCTGGCTCCAAAGAAGTCCGGCGACTGGAGGCCCATTCGGAACCTCAAGCCGTTGAACGAGTTCATCAGGCCCAAGAGGTTCAGAATGGAGACTTCGCCGGTGCTAGCCTGCCCCATCAAGGGTATGTGGGCGGCATCGCTAGATCTCTCGGACGCATATCTGCATGTTCCGATCGCACCTCAAGATCAGAGGTTTCTACGCTTCAAGGTACAGGGTCAAACTTACCAGTTTCGATGCCTGCCATTCGGCGTGTCCACCTCCCCCAGAGTGTTTACACTCCTGGTCAGGGCGGTGGCAGCGTACCTGAAGCGCAGGGAGTCAACATGTGTTGCTACCTGGACGATTGGTTCATTTACTGACGCACCTCGCTGGAGACACAGTGTCTCGTGGAGTTAGTAGTCCGTACGGTGCGGGACCTGGGATTTCTGATCAACGTCAAGAAATCCAATCTGGTCCCGACGAGACACCACTATTCTTAGGGGCCCAGATCAACCTCAAGGCGGGGATCGCGGTGCCCTCACCCGAGAGGGTGACGAACATGGCGAGGTGTGCCCGACTCTTGGCCGAGTCAGAGGGGCACCCGCTGTGGCATGGATGAAGGTTTTGGGCCTTATGGCCAGTATGGTAGACCTCGCACCGCACTGCCGCTTTCACATGAGGCCTATACAACTACACCTTCTAGCCTTTTACAGGCCCAGTCGTCACCCAATATCCCTCGCGGTTCCGATGTCGGAGATCGCGAGAGGAACTCTGGTGGTGGACCCATCAGCCCAATTTGACTCAAGGTGTCAGGTTTCCTGCACAAGCGGTGCGTCACGTAGTGACGACCGACGCGCCAAAGCTGGGCTGGGGGGGGCCACATCCACGGGGACTCAGTCTCGGGCCTATGGTCGGCCACGGAGACGGAGTTCCATATCAACCTTCTCGAACTTTGGGCAGTGGAGAGAACTCTCCAGCATTTCGAGAAGGTGATCGGGATCTCATATCGTTGTCCAAACAGACAACACAACCGTGGTGGCCTACCTCAACAGACAAGGGGCACCAGGTCACCACGGTTATGCCTGCACGCACTACGCCTGATAGGGTGGTGCAAGGCCAGGCAGATTACGTTGAGAGCGATGCACATAGCGGGAGTCACCAACATCCTCGCGGACGATCTGTCACGAGGAAAGGTGTCGGGACCTACAGAATGGTCCCTTGCTCCGCAGGTCGCCCAGACGATCTTCGAGGTGATGTACCACCCCTCGATAGATTTGTTCGCATCTCATCGAAATCATCAGCTGCCGTGTATTGCTCAAGGGTCGCAGACCCACAGGCATTCGCCGTGGACGCTCTGGCCGTAGACTGGGGAGGAATGACTGCTTACGCTTTCCCCCCGATCTCACTGCTCGCAAGGGTGGTGACCAAGATCGGGAGGGAGGATTGCAACGTCATTCTGATAGCACCGTTCTGGCCGAAACACCTGTGGTTTCGACCGATGGTGGATCTACTAGCGGCTCAGCCGCGAGTACTCCCGAAGTTATTAAATCTACTCCGGATGCCCGGAGGAGAGGTACCAAGTCTACCACTAGAGCACCTGCAGTTAGCTGCATGGCCCTTATCAGGGAACGCGGCGGCGGAGGGAGGCTTTTCATCAGAAGCTGCTTCTCTCATCGCCGGGGTAGACGAGAGTCTACCCTCCGCACGTATAGTCAGCGTTTGGCTCCCTACTACGCATGGTGCGATGAGAGAAATACATCTCCCACTAGAGCCCCTGTGCCTCTAGTGGCAGATTTTCTGACAGAAAAGTTCAGGTCAGGACTTCAGCAGGCAACGATAGCCAACTATAAGTCAGCCATTCTCTCGATTCATCGGGATTTGAAGACGGGTCGACTATCAATTCAGATGGGTCCCTAAGTCTTCTTCTCGACGGTATGTTCAACGAAGCGCCCGCCGAAAGGAAGGTGGTCCCTCCATGGGACCTCAACACAGTCTTGGAGTATATTAAGGGTCCCCTTTGAGCCCCTGTCAAAAGCGAATTTAAATACGCCACTCTTAAGGCGGCCTTTCTTCTGGCGTTGGCTTCGGGACGGCGCTGCTCAGAGTTGCACGCAGTCTCAAGTCAGCCTCCGTGATTACTAACAACGGAGCGACGCTGTTTCTTCGCCGGATTTCCTTGCAAAAATGAGCGAAGTACATTCCGACACTCGCCCTCTTCCTCCCCAGTATTGGGCAGGGTTCGTCAATAGTCAAGACAGGTTGTGGTGCCCGTGAGGGCGCTTACAGCACTACCTTGGCCGAACACAAACCTTAAGAGGGGCTCATGACCGCTTATTTATCACTCACGCAGAACCGCACGGTCCAGCCGCTAAACAGACTCTGGCACGGTGGCTGGTCCAGGTGTTGGTGGACTCGGGGCGGCAAAAGACGCCGCCCCAAGGCCCACTCAACCAGATCTATCTCATCTTCGTGGGCCTACCATAGGGGGTCCCCATAGAAGAGATTTGTCAGGCTGTGTCTTGGAAGAACCCGTCGTCCTTTTCCACGGTTTACTACAAAACGTAAACCAACGACCAGGCGATAAGTTCTCCAGGGGTATTCTGCGGGGATAATATGGTGGTTGGGTATCAGGTGTTTTGCGGACAATCAGAATTCCAACATGGTAAGAACCAGTGTTTCTATTTCTAACCACTGAACTTTCAGTTCAGGGTTTTTGTCTGTTCACGTAGTCTTTCTGTTTCCGGCCGTGAGGGGGGAAATAGTTTGACCTCGCGATTACCATGCTACCCACTCTCCCGATCCTTATCAGATGCTGGCCAATCTTGTACCTCCATCCGTCGGTTACTTGCTAGATCGATCTTTCAGATGTTGATGCAAGAAGTATCTTAATCAACATCGGAACGGTAAGATCGACCGGTGTACTGAGTCTAGTCCCAAACAAAATGTTTGGTAGACTCATAACCGGTGCGATCTTACCTTTCCGATGTTGATTATCCGACCCCGCCGCCCCTACAAGTTTGGCCGAGTAGGGGCTGCCCAAGTCGGATAAGGGATGATTATCGTAGGTGACGTCACCGAATGGGTGAGTCCACTCGGGGATCGGGGTTTTTGTTATTTATTCATTTATGTGGGACAAAATGACTATTGGTTTTTTCCAAGATCTCGGGATCGATGCAAGAAGTATCTTAATCAACATCGGAAAGGTAAGATCGCACCGGTTATGAGTCTACCAAACATTTTTGTTTGGGACTAGTTTGTCTTTGGTTCTTTTGAAGTGAGTTTACTGTGCTGCTCTGCCCTCTACCTGGTTGCCTCCGTGACGAATACAGGTTTCAGCCCTAGTTCTCATTGCATTAATTGCGCTGCGTACCATCCTTAAGGCCTTGTGCGCCGGATACTTGCGAATGCAGCAGTAATACAGGGTTGCTAAGATGTTTGAAGCTAGCTGGTGATCCTCGCTTATAGTGAATGCTTTCCCAAGACTAATGCTATTATCTATCCATGTCATTAACCGTGTGTTTCGTTTAAATCTTTGATGTAGCCAAACCTCATCCATGGACAGAGTGAAAAACAGGTACCGTACATTTCTTAAAGAGGGCATATCTTCAAAAATTGTGAGCCGATTGAAAGAATTGTTTTGGTTTAATTAAAGCTAACGATTTAGGGTTTCTTTACATACCAAAATATATTTGATCAACTTTTCAGAAATAGGAGAAAAAGAGGGCTAATGTGGGGCCTCTTTTTTGGGACACCCTGTAGTTCAAATGCAACACTAATGCAATACTAGTCCAAATGTGCTGGAAATGGTTTTATTTTTAGAGCAGACCTCTAGCAATAAATTGATACCAAATACTTTGAACACAGTCAGGTACTTTAAGAATAAACTTGAATGAAACTTGACAAAAAAATGGCTCCCCCATTTTAGCGTACCCAGTTCATGGCATACGACCAATTGCAACATTCTGCCACACCCCCATGTAATCAAAAGAGAATTGGAGATATCCCTACTTCCCCAATTGACTCCTGTGGGAATCCTGCCATGTTGAAGGGAAATGTGGCAAATATTGCACAAGAATAATTTTTCCAGATCTGAAAGAACCCCAGGACTGGGAGAATTAAAACATACAATGTACTTTCAGGGTTCCTTATTATTTCATTTCATTTTAGTTCTCAATACTTTTCCTAAAGTAGCTAAAATTGGCTTTAAACATTTATATACACACCCTTCCAGAACTTGAGAGGGGTTGTTCACATTTTATATGAACGCACTCCGCTTTCCCCTCTTTCATGTTAAAAACTCATTTGGGTGTGTATTGGTGTGTGTCCACAGTTCCAATGTCCCCAGTTAATATGTTAAATACCCATACACACTTCCAGAACTTTACATTTAAAATGGGGATATTCTATATCCCCATATTTCATGTTAAAAATCTCATTGAGTGTGTATTGGTGTGTGTCCACAGTTCCAATGTAAAAAATCACTAGGACAAGGAATTTGAAATTTGTAATTCCCACTACAGATTGTTGATAAGTAGGGTATACCTACACATAAGCAATAAAAATTTCAAACATAATGTCATGCAATAGGTTGTCCCCAATTTCCTACATCTCTACCCATGTCCCCATTTTCAGGGTTATGTGGGTAGGTGTGTACGCACACGTGTGTGCAAGTTATTTTGGGTACCGCCAGTATGCATTTATTGTAATTTGTGGGTATGCACCCGAAGATATTGTGGGTATACACTTGCGTGCACAAAGTTATTGTGGGTACGCACTCGTGTCACGTGTGCAAGTGTGTGCGTGCGTGTGTGTGTTCGGAAAAAGCTTGTGAACGCGTTATCTTGAGAACCGTAAGTGCTATGATGATGAAACTTTATAGGGGGTAGCATGACCAAAGGGTGTCAACCTGATTAGATTTTGAGCGCAAAATATGGTAATTAAGTACCTAATTTGCATAATTTATGCGTAATAAGCAAAATACCTTGTGAACAGATTATCTGGAGATCCGTATGGGGTACAGTGACGAACTTGGTGGGGAGAAGCGTGGCCAGATGTTCTCGACCTGATTAGATTTTCAGCGCAAAATATGCTAATTAAGTACCTAATTTGCATAATTTATGCGTATTTGATGCGTATCAAGCAACAAAAACCCTTGTGAACAGCTTATCTGGAGATCCCAATAACAGCTTGATCGGTCATGTAATTATGGAAATATGACGACTTTAAGATAGTCGCTTTCTTTGTTAAGTATAGCAAAGTAGCACTTTCAATGAGTGATAACTCGTAAAGGAAGCATCTTTCTGTTTTGATTTATTTGATGAAATAGTTCTTTGGTATTGCCAAATTTGATTTTTCAGCGCAACATACTTTATCCAATTTCGTGAGGTCAAAGGTCACATACAAGGTCAAAGGTCAACTGAGGTCACCAAATCTTTTAATAATTAATTTTCAACTGCATCACATGTCCCAATAACAGTTTGATCGGTCATGAAATTAAGGAAATATGACGACTTTAAGATAGTCGCTTTCCATGTAAAGTATAGCAAAGTAGCACTTTCAATGAGTGATAACTCGTAAAGGAAGCATCTTTCTGTTTTGATTTATTACTTTGATGAAATAGTTCTTTGGTTTTGCCAAATTTTTGGAAGGTCATTACGGGTCATCCGAGGTCACTCAGGGGTCATCTGAGGTCAAGTTATTAAAACTCGTATGGGCATGAAACTTGATGGGTACAGTCAACATTTCAAGGCAAATTTTTGGAGGTTCATTTTGGGGTCACCAGGGGTCATCTGAGGTCAAATTAGTAAAAACTGTCGTATGGGCATGAAAATTGGTGGGTACAGTCATCAGTTAAAGCCAAATTTTGGAAGGTCATTTTGGGGTCACCAGGGGTCATCTGAGGTCAAATTAGTAAAAACTGTCGTATGGACATGAAACTTGGTGGGTACAGTCAACATTTCAAGCCAAATTTTGGAAGGTCATTTCGGGTCATCTGAGGTCAAATTAGTAAAACTGTTGGATGGACATGAAACTTGGTGGGTACAGTCAACATTTAAAGCCAAATTTTGGAAGGTCATTTTGAGGTTACCAGGGGTCATCTGAGGTCAAATTAGTAAAAACTGTCGGATGGGCATGAAACTTGGTGGGTACAGTCAACATTTAAAGCCAAATTTTTGGAAGGTCATTTCGGGGTCACCAGGGGTCATCTGAGGACAAATTAGTAAAACTCAGTATGGGCATGAAACTTGATGGGTACAGTCAACATTTAGAGCCAAATTTTTGGAAGGTCATTTCGAGGCCACCAGGGGTCATCTGAGGTCAAATTAGTAAAAACTGTCGTATGGGCATGAAACTTAGCACGAGGAGTACAGTCAACATTTAGAGCCAAAATTTTAGAAGGTCATTTCAGGGCCACCAGGGTTCAGTTGAGGTCATATTAGTAAAAACTGTTGCATGGGCATGAAACTTGGTGGGTACAGTTAGCATCGGCCAGATAATCGTGCCCAGCCGATAACCGCCAAATTCATTTACCTCTCTACCAACAGTTATCGCTAAAGCAGGCGGTCACAAAAGCAGGCGAGACTCGTGGTTCGAGAACCGCCTTGTTAATCATTGTTTCTTTAATTCTCAACCAATTTCAACAAATGAGGTTGGACAAATTTGTCTTTGTTTAGAATATATACAGGGTGAACATAGCTGGTACCTTAATTCTTTTGCTCTCTGTATTGTTGAAGTTTGATATCTAATTTGATTTCTCAGAACCTTAACCAGGCAGACTACATATTGTACATGTAATGCATATTTTGTCAGAAAGTGCAACATTTGGTCTTGTTTTACTGCATAGTACATACATGTACATTATGTACATAATTGAATAGGAGGCAAAAAAAAGTGTGACCACAAACCTACAGTATATGATTCCAGTATCTGTGTGCACAGAAAGCCTGTAATCGGCAATGGAATGTTTGCTTAGAAACACTTGAGACGTTAAAAACTGTTTGAATTTTGATTATACATAATATGTATGTACCCAGTACATGTACGGTACATGCAGCATTGATGGCTCCTCTGTCGAAAAAGTGATAGCCTCATCCCCAAATGTGATTTACCACACATACAGTTCTATGGACCAATGTTGGGTCGATCCTTCATGTAATTATTTCGTGTAATCTAATCCTAACTCTAACCCTAATCCTAACCCTAACCCTAAGCCTAATCCTAATCCTAACCCTAACCCTAACCCTAATCCTAACCCTAAACTAACCCTAACTCTAACCCTAACCCTAATTTCGTGTAAAATTACATGAAGGAATAACCCAATGTTGTGAAACATGTTTTTACTTCTAATATCAAAACAGCTATTGTAATTTACCTCAAAATTTGGCAATTTGTTTATTTTGGTATTTAGGCCTCAATGTGAGGTACAAAAATATGAAAATTGGCTCATATAGATGTGGGCCAAATCAGTATGAGGTGAATTTCTTTATGAATTGCAGCATTAGATTTAGAATTTGAATTACCTCCTCCTCTTAGGCTAATTACATAAGTAGGTTAAATGTCTATCTGCATTTGCAGCAATGGTACATGTAGGTCTTAGTGTCAAAAACCACATGAAATACTATGTACAAAAGGATCACTGGCCTGTTTCCAGGTAGACAACTCCAAAGTCTTAATTTTTTTTTTTATGTTTGTTTATTTATTTTTATTTGTTTGTTTAAAGAATAAGAGCAGTACATCTGCTAGATTTTCCCATGTATTGATTTTAAGAAATACTGTACTGCAAGTATGAGATTTGATAAAATGTGTGTCTACATTGTAGATCATCATCTTTAATATTAAAATAAATACAACCTTGCATTGTGGCTTATGCCTTGAACTTGAAATATTAGTTTTGAAGTTTGAACTTGAAAATTTATCGCAATCTCATTTTTGTTGTAAACCATATTTAATGAATTCTGATGCAAGAATTTTGATGGTGCGTGATTAGCTGTGTTGGGTAGAATTTTGGTGAAATTTTAATCACATCAAATCACATTATAAAGTAAATCATGGCTCAAATGTTCAGTGTACTTACATGTATTTTAGCAACGTATGTACATAATTTAATTTAAAATAATTTAAATTAAAAAAGGCACTTGATGAAAACAAAACATGCTATTATAAATTTTATTTTATTTGTACAATGTATTTTTCACAAATTACATGCACATTTTCATCATTTACATGACATGTATTTACTGTCTTCTCTCTAATAAACTCTTCTAATGGCAGGACAGGAGTCTGCACAATTATAAGTGTTTGGACAAAGAAAAAAAACCAGGTCACTTCCATTTTAGTTCCTGTTTTAGTTCTTAGTGAGCCACTTCGGCAAAATGGCACTCAACAAATGCCAGTTTTAAGCTTACCTACATGCTGTACTTTAACTTTAAAAAAAATATGAGGGGGGCATTTATTAGAGAGAATACAGTATCTGGCACTCATACGCACACAAACATAAACACATGCACACCCCTGCACATATTTTACAAGGTATGCATAATTGCATATTTAAAAAATGTGTGCATGCAATACCGCACATTCTTTCCACGCATACACATCGGCACCAGCAAAATGGTGGGTTTTGTGTGTGTACAATGTATCTATTTTAGCTGGGTATGATATGCAATATACATACACCACACAGTCTGCACCAGTACCAACTAATACATTTTTGTAAAAATGCACAATAAAGAACATGAAACATCTAAAATGCTTATTTGCAGGTAGGTCAGCGGTTTAAATGTTCAAAGTATTGTGTGTGTCTTTGTTTGCAGGCAAACACCAATGCACCCCGCACTCACTAATGTACTCTCACCAAAATTCTACCCTAGCATAGATGTTATTTAATTTAGAGTGTATGTGTACATATATTTGAGATAATTTTTTGTAATAAATCTCTGTATATTTTGAAGAGTACAAGACATGAATTATTGGTATTTCTGGGTATTGCAGATCTATGGTTATCTGTTATCACTTGTTATAGAAATTATAGTTTAGAATAGTGTAGGCACATTCATGTGTATTCATGAAGGTTTTATTATACAAGAAGGTAGCGGGCTATTCCTGTAGAAATCCATATGGCCACTTTAGAAGACAGTGACCTCAATCTTCCACACAGGGAGCGTGAATTTCAAATGTGGTTACCTGAATGGCTGACTCTGTTTGAAATCTACACCCCTTGTGTGGGAGATTAAGGTCATGTCTCTCATAGGGGGTATACAATGTATGGAACTCAACTGGAAATAATGAGTGAAATTGCCCAATGTAGTATAAAAATGTACATAACTACATAGTTTACGTAATTGCAACACTTTGTTGAATTATTACCACTGGTGTCTTATTGTAACCATCAATATGCGATAACAAGGTTAAATTTGAATAAAAATCATTGGAATGTATTTCAATTAAACTTTTAAAGCAGCCAAATATTGTTGTACAAACTGCAATAGAATCCATGAATATTTGTGGCAATGCAGTCAACCAGTAAAATACTTTGCTTATTTTAAAAACCTGGTATAGATTCTGGCAAATTTGTGTTATTTTTACGGGTATTTTGATGGTGTCAATTGAATCTTGAATTAATTTTGTCTGTATATCAACTCAGACGCTCTCAATGGCTGTAGAGATTAGAATACTTTGTCACAGAAAAAAACAAAAATGTACAAAAGAAATTGAACACTTCATTCAGCTTGAGTTAACAGAGTGATCACAATTATTCAATTCCACCTTGACCTTGGTAGTAACCGTCTATTCAATTGAGAGATTCAGTATACAATCACAGATATATTCCAATATCTGTGATACAATCTACTGATTGTCATGCATTCGTATTCCTAGCACCAGTATCACTGTATTCTATTTCACTTTGGCTGCAACAGCCTACAATGTATATAAGATATATATAGGCTTTTAATGAATGTGATACCAAATGAATCATGTAAATTGAGAGTATGTAAGGCCTTTATTATTTTGTAGAAGCAGGCTCGTAGCCAGGAGGGATGCGACCCCCTTCCCCACTGCCAATCAAGGCATACATTTGTAAGCCAGAGGGGTGTCTTTATAGGGTGTCCAAAATACCTTATTCTACACAATCAGGGTGTCCACTTCCTATTCACTCCATTGTAAAAATCAGAATTTTAGGGTGTCCAAATTGAAAACAGGGCATCCAAATGACACCTGGACACCCCTCTGGCTATTGCCTTGCTGCCAATTAAATTTTAAACAAAATCAGTTTAAAAAAACAACATTGAAAATCAGCTCTTTTTCAAGAAAACGTTCACAACAGGTCTGCTTTTTTCTGTAAAAACATTGAAATCATCCCTTTTGAATGAAAAATTCATGAAAGGTCCACTTTTTACTTGGTTTTTAACCCCATGCACCCCCCCCCCAAATCCTTGCTATGGGCCTGTGTAGAAGTATTAAAATTCATTTGTTTGTTTATTTACTGTTTTTATCAACATAAAATCATCTCTAAAAAGTAAGTGAGAAATATTTTTCCTGTACAAGAATCATTTTAAATTACTTGTCAATTCGATACCATGGAATTGCATTTATTCATATTCTATATTAATAATAGATATCACTTTGTATTCAAGATAAGTATTCATAAAGGCTGGGTGTTATCTGTGAAGAAATCAAATATTCATAGTACAGTACAATGTACCTGTATTTGTAATGTGTATTCAGAACCTTGATTTGAGCTTATGTGTGTTCTTGGATTTTTTTTAGATTTTTAATTCACACGCGGTAAACCAAGAATACCATTTTCTTTGTTGATACCATCAGTTTTCCATAGTCTGCTAATGAATGAATAAAATTAGAAAATGTCTCTCTGATTCACAAAATTAAATACCTCTTGAAATATATAAATTATGAAACTTTCCTTTTTAGTTTTCAAAACCATGGCAAGAAATACAATAACATGTTGAACATGAATTTTAATTTGATTGTATGGCAGTTGATTTAGATACTAATAAATGATCATGAAAGGAATTATAGTAGAAGGTATGTTTGATTATTTTGGTGTTATTCTTTTTATGATGTATGTTATACATTGTGTATTGTCATTAATAACAGTCAAACAAGTTTTTTTTTTAATGTACCCCTAGACTACAATTGACATTTAATCATGATTACGCTTCTTGGTCCTCTTGGTTGTTTTGCCTGTGAGAAGACAGAGATGCATAATTTTTCTGTTCAGTTCAGATATACCTGTGAAATGACTGAAATCCTTCGAAGTATGCTAACAACATTTAAGAATTGAGGGCAAATTCTTTGCGATATAACAGCACAAAATTCATGCATTTTTGTCTTTAAAAAGACAAACATGGAGGACTTACATTGTAAGTAATGCAAGAAAAGTTGTGACTTGTGTCCCATTTTTCCCCGAGCAAATCATACATGTCTGTGCACATTTACATGAAGGTGCAATGCCAATTAAAGGCCATCTAAAAACAACTTGGTGGTAAATGTTAAATAGTCTTGTCTGTCTATATCAGTATCTATATGATGAGAAAAGGTCAGATCAACAAGAGACAAGGTACTATATCATATTTCCTTAATGATTTCCAGCAAACCATTGAGGTGGAAGTGACTCCAAGTGGCATTGGTTGCATCGTTTTCACATGAGTGCATTTTGTATACAAACATGCAGATCCCTTTGCCCTGATGGAAGATATTTAGACCTTATCTAAATCAAGTTGAAGATGGCTGCATCGACACATTATGCTGATGACGATCACCTCAGAAACCAGTGTAAATCACAACAAATGGCATTAATTGCTAGGATACAGAGTTGGTGTAAGGGTGTTTGCATGATGGGATATTGATGACAGCAGCTAAGATGATGTCATTAGTTTCGGATGAGTTTAATAATATATAAAACAGAAGCAACTTTATTGGATGGACTTTCATCCATAGCAATGATGTAATTTGTTGTGATCTACATCTAGGTTTTTGTGAACACTTCTCTCAAACAGACAAATTCAGTAATGTACCCACAAGATTGAACATAATGAAGAAATCAAATAATGATGGACCATTACTAGTGAGACCAACCTCCACTGCCACAAAATGTGTTGAAATTATTTTTGCCCTTATACAAAGTAATCACAGTTAAAATTTATGTGTTGAGCTTAAGTCATGTTGATGGGATGGTTATTCGGAAGCACAGATGAGATAAATATTATCATTCACTATCATCTCAAATACAACAGCTGCTGAACTTTCCAGTACATGATCATGCTGTTCAGTTTTGTCTCTTTATCTGCGAATAATGCATATTAATGAGCTGAATTGCATATCAAGTCTGCTATAGAACAGTATAATTTTTGCCACTTCATCACAAATCAATATAGTTGAATAAATGATATTTGACCCAAAGATGGATACCTACTGCTAACTACATGTAGTCATAATGTAGACTGATTATTGTTAAAGTTAGATATTGCAAATTTTCTTAATTCTTGAAAGTTCTAGTTCCTTAATTTCAGTACACATTAAGTTAGAGGAAAGTAGAATGTGGCAGAGATGAGATTGGACATCAATTAAAAATTAAATTTTACTTCAAATTCATATATAACTATTATTTTAAATAATTAAATCTATTTTAATGATAACACCCACATCCCACACAGTCAGTCACTGATACTAGTAGCAGCAAAATATCTACGCTAATCATAGGTAGCATGTCTGGAGGGTGAAGTCCAGTGTACATTAACAGTGGCATGTATACACCATCCACTTGTATTATCATGCTAAAGATTGTACTATTTGTTTTTGCCACTTGACGATCTGATAAGTACTTATTTAGTTTAGAATGATTAATATGGGTTACACTCTTCAACCTTGGCTAACTCTTTGATTAGCTCCAATTGCAAACTCATTTGAGGCAAAAAAATAGTTTGTCTCAAAGCTGCTGCACGCTTTCATTTTGAGGTGCTCATTTTGTCTTTAAGCGAAATTGGCCAATTCAATTCCCCAAATATAATTTTTTATTCCCCCTTGTAGTCAAACTGTAATCTTAGTTTCCTGGTAGATAAAAAATAATAAATGGATCAAACAAAATGTTAAATAGGGGAGATTGCCGAATAGGGTGCAACTCGTCTAGTCTTTACAAGACTGCCCTACCCCAACCATAAACCCTAACCCTAAACTCCGTAAACCAGGAATGGACTCAAGTCTAGCAAGTTGCACCCTATTCGGTAATTGTACTGTGAAATATATAAATAATAATAATAATCGGTATTTTAAAGAAGTGAATTGTAAAGCTATGCTCAGTCTAGTGAGGATGGTTGGGGTACATTGCTTCCAGTAAAAGTAAACAAGAATACACTATTTGAAGCCAAATGTGATTTTTTCTTAATGCCATTTACACAAAAACAGTAAGAGATAAAGAAAAGGGTTTTGCAAAGACGAAAAATGAATATCAGGTGTATATGGTGTGCCCCTCTTGAATGCTTCTGTTGATAGAGTGAGATATACAACAAAATGAAAATGCATTCACTGGTCTGGGTGGTGGTGAATCAGAGCAGGCTTTAAAATCAATCTGATATCTTTATTCTAATTCATTGTTATTAATTCTTAGAGCTTGACTCACAATACACTGAATACACCTGAATGAATTACAAAGAAATAACTTGCTTGTAGTGTGAAGCAATGTTTACACACGGCTATTTTTCACAATTTTAAAGTGGACCAAGTGTAATAGAATTTGTCCATAGCACTTTTCATAATATTTCTTAATATTTTGATATTTGTTGTTTTCATGTGCTGATTAACAATTCTGAAATAGAAAAAGGAGGCTTTAAAAGGAGTCATTTTTAAACAAAATAAATTCCAAAAATGGTGTTTCCCCAAATTACTTAAGGCTTCTATGGCAAAATTCAATGTTACTCTTGCTTACAGGGTATTTTAGCATCTCTCTTTTTAGGGTAGGGTTCAATCTAGATATGCATGAAAAAAACTTATTTCCAAAAATTTCAGTTGATTCAGGCATTGGATTTGTGAGTTACCAATAATTACATGTATTCCAGCGCTCCATAGGCTGTTGTGTTGTAAATTTCGGGCTGTTGATAGTCAGAAAATACAAATTGTACGATATCTTAGTCTAAAAACCTTTGTCAAATGACAGAACATGGCAATGAATTATGCCTGTGAACTCGCAAGATCCCTACATGTAGGATACCGCATCATGCTTGGTCCACCTAAACTAAGGAGCTGTTAATCATTGTCAATTTTCTGACTTCAACTGTGTAAAATAATATATAGTGTTGTCAGCTACACCCACTCTTCTTAAAAAGCATTTTGTATAAGAAAAGATTTGATCCGCCCAGTGAATCATATGTATGCACAACATATAACTAAATTGCATTAAAAAAATTGCATGAATGTGATTGAATTGATTTCATTTTCATGGTCATTGATCCAGACTAAAGTAAGGTAAACAAAATATTCTGAACAAAACCTTTTCTTTTTTTCACCCATGTACTGGATTAAAATAAGCAGCTTGAAAAAATATTAATAATGCATAGTGTGTAGGTATGAAGAAGAATCAATTGTGGGTGAATATACACCCACATGTGTAGATACAAATCACAGGCTTCATTGAAAAAGGGGAAGAAAAAAAATCCACATTTTCAACTATGTGTATGACCCGTAAGATTTATTTGCCAGAAACGGAATAAGTGTGAAAATGGTTCACAATTAATTTTTACACCCAAGTTCATGTTTTGTAGGCTCCATTTGTGTATTGCTTATTAAAGGGGGAAAGATGACATGAGCTTCATTAGCTTGTGTCGCTCCAAAGTCGGTGGTCGGTAATTTTTTTAATTTTTTGCCACATATAACATTAAAAACATTTTACCACAAACTATGTTAGTAAACTATGATTTATCAGGTTTGTCAGGCTTGTTTTTTCCTATCTAAGAGTTGTGTAGTACGAAAACAAACATTTTGCGAATTTCATGCCAAAAATATGAAAATTCAAATATGAAAACAAAACTGACTATTTTTTAAGATTTTAGGGTCAGCTAAAAAAAATACAATTTACAAATCTTTAATTTTTAGGCTTCAGACAGTACCATACCCACTTTTATTTGTTAGTCTTGAAAAATCTGCTTGAAAAATAATGTAGGAAACTTAAGTCAAAAGCAAAAAGCTGCAAAACTACACTTGAATTCATTTATTACCATATTAATTATGGTTGAATCGGGACAATGGGATTTTGTCTACAAAACACCTGTTGGTAGACCAAACAGACAATCCATCAATTGTTAATGTCCATTGATTCTACATTGGCAGGTGATTTGGGGGAAATTGGTAGCAGTCGGTGAATTAATGATGTCATCATGCATAATTATAGAAATTAAATGCATATAGCATATCTTTATACATGTATGGATGTGACCAACCATATTTTTGCAACATAGATATAAATGGCCATGTGTTTTGAACTCACCACCCAAAAAGGGTGGCGGCGTTGCATTTTTCCAGATCCTTCCGCCAAAAATGTTTATAACTTGACAACCACAGACATAAGTGTGGTGTCAATTTAAAGCTGAAACTCTATACTACATGCTGTGCGAAATTCATGAATGTGTGTTTTAGGGTGTTGGAGATATGTCCATTTGTTTTTGGAATATTCAGGGTGGCGGTGGCTGAGGAAGCCGTGGCTGAGGAAGCGGGCTGTACAAATCCTATGGAAGACACAGCATTATGAGCATTGCTGTTATATTTTTTTAATTGCTCCCATTTACAAATTAAAAGGCCCATCTCCATGTAACTTGGACCCAAGTGTCCATAAGTAAAGAGGTATTAGATAAGCTATGTTTTAGGTCAAAGGTGGGGTCAAAGGTCACAGAACAAAGGTCAAGTAAGAAAATAGGTATATATGCCCTACCCCTATACAAGTATACATTTTCTGAAGGGAAATTTCATGGGGAGTTCAAATATGATGAGCAATTAAAGATAGGGGCAGAGGTTAAAAAAATATGGTTTGAAAGATAACAAATGAAAAAGTAAAATTTTAGCTGACAATTTCAGTCGCGACAACTTAACAATATCCCCTACAATTTTTTTAATGGCATATTTGGATTCCTCATGCAATTTCCTTTCGGGAAATGTATAGTTTGTATGGGGTGGAGTGCATATTTAACATTTTATGTCAACTTAAACCTCGGAAGGCGTAAATAAGCTCAAAAAGGCTGCGCAACTCAAAATGGGGCGAGTTCAAGACACATGGCCAAATAGGTGTGTGTGGGGGGGGGGGTCTCCAGAGGAGGGGCCATGCAATCCTGGATGCAATCATCCCCCAATGTTATGCAAATGTGTATTAGGCTTTTTTTGTGACCAAATAAATCTTGTATTTTACCAGATGCATATGTGTTGATGCGTTCCAGATTAACATCTCTCGCATATTTTACCATTTTAGCTCCAAAATGGCAGATTTTTGCGTGCTGTACAAACATTTGTTCCCAAAAGGTTATTCTGGGAGCAAAAAGCACTGCATTCACTCTGCTTGACACATTTTACTCCAACCATCATATGTATACACCCAAAGTCAAAATATGTTTTAAGCACATGAGCAGTTCTGCCACAAAAAATAATTTGTTTATATGTGACTCCTCGCCACAACTGAGCCCGGATGTCGCCAATCATCATTTTTGAGATATTCAACCAAAATATTCTGCTTGAAATTAGCTTTAAAATGATGTATATCATGTCTATAGTACTTGACATTTAAGTAGTGAAAAATCAATAAAACAGTCAATAAATCCTTTCTTTCCTATTGTTTATTGTTAAGTTCGATGGAGCATATCTCAATAGTGGCACTGGCGACATCCGGGCTCAGTTGTATGCAGGAGTCACATATTTTCTATCATAGGATACAGGTTTATGTCAATTTGAACCAGTTTTTGAGACATGTCATACTTTTTGTATCATCTGGCAAGATGAGGCTTAAATTGCTGAAGACAATCTTGAGCCCAGAGGAGTTCTCAATTTGTTTTGTACGGAGATGTGTCCATTGATTAAAAAAACCATTCTCTATACTTGTTGCCAAAATGAGACCCATTAATTGACTTTGTGAATCCACACAAGAGCAAGTGCCACATTAAAATACATCAATGCGATCTCCAGGGATGTGCATCCATAATAAAAGGTGTCTATGTAACGCTTAAATCCGCATCTGGGAAATGATCGCATAGTGAGCACATTTCTTGTAAGCATGGTAAGTGTTTTACAGTGTGTCCAGGTGTGTGTAGGACGCTCATGACACGATGCCATCTCTGCGCACAAGAGGAGATCACATTGAAACACAGGAATGCGTTAATGTGGATCCAGCCTCCCCGCGTGTAGAGTCGCCCAAGCAGGGATAACATGAGCACCAAAATTTAAAGGGCCCAATTGATGTTTTCCAGACACTAAGCCCTGCAAAACCCACATTTAAGGGATATGAGAATTTTAAGGGGTTCTGCTGCATGAACTTTATAAATGGTCAAATACTTTTTTGTATCGACAGTGACGAAATATTATTATGAGCAACTCGACAAAGGATTTACCCATAATTTTAGCTCCTGTGCATCGTAAAATTGAAGGCCGGGATTGAAGGGGTCCATGCATTTTGATTGTACCCTTTGGTCAATTTCAACTTGTAATTTGGGTCCAAACCATCCAAAACAAAAACAAGGGGTCCCTGGGCGTTCAGACGCACAAGAATGTGACCCCTGCACCCAAGGTTTATATGACCAAGGATATTCCTGGTTTGACTATTAATGCTACAAAATATGACTTGTAAAGGGAGCATCACTATATCCAAAAATTGCTGTGAATACACTCTAAAACATGCCACATACTCGTATAATAGGTAGTTTTGAAGCATTGTGTAATTATAAACATTTCTGTCTGAACGCTTATATGCAAGAGACACAATGTCAGGTTTTGGAAATATTATTATTTTATATCCCAGTATAAAACGCTTTTTCCAGTGGTGCAGAAATTGTATATTTGTGTGATTTGCAGTACCAAATTCCCAATTCCATGTACCAATAAGCCAGGCAGGATGATCCTACAAATCAATATCATGATCATGAAGAATAATATTACCAAGGAATTTTAGCCATAAATGTATGTGAAAGGTGAGCGATTTTTCCGCTGGCCTGAAAATCCCCAGCATGGGCTAGTTTGGTATAATTGTTGTTAAGTCAAGTGTGACTTGTATTAGCATGCTCTGATGAGCAACTTGTATTAATTTGCTTTGAAAAAATTAGTGCTTTATTTTTATGAAATGGGAAGAAGTCATATATTCAGGTTATGGACCCGGGTTATGAAGGTACAAAGTACTTAAGTTTATATTCACGTGGCAAGGTTTAATATAAATTAAAAAGTATCCGAACACTTTTAAAGTGCTTTAAAAAGCAAAAGCCATTTATTAAAGACACTAAAACTAAATTATAAAATGTATTTTGATACCTCATATGGTATGATACTTTATTTTCCATGTTTTCCCAACTTATAAAAAGAGAGCTTTCCAAAAGTGACAAAAACTGCATTACTTTTCTCTCAATGTATGCAGATATTGAACACAGCGGAGTGAGCGTTCATCCGTCAGGCTTTATTGAACCCCAGTGGCGGTGCCAGGAATATTTTTTCAGAGGGGGTGGCATTGGGGGAAAAGTGAAAAAGGGGGATTTTTCCCTCACCCAACCATGGTGCCACCACTGTTGAACCCGTAACAGAAAGTACGCGTAGCAGAAATCTAATTGAAGGAGGAAATATTTTAATTTGTCACCTTCAAACTCCACTATTTGTCATTCACATGCGTATATAGGTAAGTGGAAAATTGCATTGTGCCAAATAACGACTACTTTATTTTGCAATTTAATTTTAGTGTCTTTAAGACATTGCTTTTGTTTTAGTGTTCCAATACTTTTTATGCGGGGTATCTCAGTGCATATATGTGATGCGATCAAGCAAAATCGGTTGGAACTCGGAAATATTGATTTTGAGATATAGGCAAACAAAGAAACTATTTCCTTTTGTTTCCTCTTGTTTTGGAAACTCTTCAGTTGGTGATTGCTCATATCTTTGGAACCCCCCTGGTTGTTCAATTTCAATAGGGTTTTCTGCAAAATACAGCTTTGTACATGCTTTTTACTATCTACAGGAAACTGAAAATGTACTATTTCCGAGTTCCGACTGATTTTGCTTGATCGCATTACATAAATTATATAAAGGTGCCCTGCCAAGCATCATGTGTCTTTCAAATTTGTGGCATTGGAAAAGTCACAAATGATATTTGTTTTAGTTTTGAAAATGTATTTAAATGTTGCTGTACACCAGTAAAGTAATCTCACATCCCCACTTACACTAAGTGAATCTTTGGGTAAGGATTGCTGTTTTTTTGTTATTCATCCAAGCCTAGTAAATCACACAATCATTTCCCTCTTATTGAATCATTGATTGCAACTTAATGTTGACATGCCCAAAAATGGACCCCGTAAAAAACATCAACACCACTCTACGTTCAACCCTTTTTGACGACCTATCTGGGACCGCCGTCCCTAATTATAATACTGATGCGTAGCATTTTACCAGTGACACCACCCCAGGTATGATCACCTTGGATCAGCACCCTTGTTCAATTCAAGCAGAGTATTAGTTATAATTGTCTGTTGTATGGTGCATCCTAAAAGTATTTTGGTCAAAACATAGATAGTGAAGGAGACACTATCTATGGTCAAAACTGAGCATGAGATTTTGGTGGTTATACTAGTGAACCAAAAATGTTGTCAAGCCTGAGATGCAAAGCTTGAGATTCAAACCTGTGAGGGTTTACTTTCCCTGGAAGATCAGTGCACTACTCCTCACCCTGAATAATACTGGAAGAGTAAATGGCAGACCTCTGAAAGATGAAAGGTATAGTGCAATGACTCTATATAAAAAACCTTCAGATTTTAGTGACATTTGTCCTATTCAAAACAGTCCAATACGATTGACCGGGTTGCAATTAATCCTGACCGACAAAAGTGATATATAAAAAGAAAAGAAATAAAGAAAATGAAATAAAAGAATTTAGATCCCTGACATAATTAGCACTTCAAAGTTGACCGCTATGTGTAAAGATTATTTTGGTGTTATTATATATTAGAATGTCCTATTCAAAATGGTTATTTTCAAATGACAATTGACCGGGTTTCAATTAATCTTGCCTGACAAAAGCAAAATTAACTTACATGCTGTTCATTATACTGCACTTGAGTTGTATAGTGAATGCCGAATACCACATAGCTGATGATATACATGGGTGATATTGGTGCGGAATTTGCCAAAGTAGGCATTTTTCCTTAACCCGAGATCCCAGGTGTACTAAAAATTATTAAATTCTAATGTAACTAAACTAACTTACTTCAGGCTTATGTCTTTCACATGGTATTTTAGTACACCATTCAGTGGTGGCACCAGGATTTTTTTTCAGGGGGGGGGGACATGGGGAGCAAAGTGAATGGAGTGGGGGAATCAACAAACTGTCTCACTGTGCATCAAATCACACATGGATTGGACCCCCTAAACGTGGCCCCTTTGTTTATGTTTCTTCATAATTTGGACCTGGGCACATTTGTATATTTCACCTTTGAAAAGAGAGACCTTTTTGCCAAGGGGTACATTGCACTACCTGCCTGTGCCCCTGATAGAGAGTTGAGTTTTAAATAAATGCATTGGGCAGGTCAACAGGGGTGTAAACTTGCCTTGTAATTTGAGATTTGTAGCTAAAATATCTTAAAACGCTGTAGCATAGCCGGGGGAGGGGGGGGGGGTGTGGTCAGGGGCAAAGTGCCCACCCTGAGAAAATTATGAAGGCAAGGAAAAAAATGGGCCAATCAATTAATTCATCCCGATCATGGGCCAAAATAGTATAAAATCAAAATATTTACTTACTATGCACGACATTGCCCTTTTTTGGAAGCTCAAAGATTTTATATGCACATTCTCTCTGAAAAACGATAATATTTTGCTCCCAAAATTTTTGTTCCCCCATCCCACCCGACCAAGAAAGCAGGCTATGCCCCTGTAAAATAATGTTAGAATGATCATTAAGAGGGGCGAATGGATTCATGCAAATGTGCTGCTTAATATTATGCAAATCAAATAATGCAACTCTTTTGTTGTAATAATAGATAGTGTAAACTAAATTTCCACCTACATTCTCAGATGAGTACTAACAATTACACAAAATTAATTATTGCAAATTTATTACAATTTGGATGACAGGATGTATTCAGTAGAACATATTTGCACATTAATTTTTTTAAATATTATCACCCAAATTATGCATACATTTACATAGATTAATAAATTATTTTACACAACAGTTGCAGAATAAATTGTGATATTAGCATTTAATGAAAAAAATTATGTTAGTGCAACCCCCAAAAAAAAAAAAACAACACACACACACACAAAAAACAATGATTGTAATAGTTAATAAGATCCATAAACAAGTTTGTTTCTTGTATGGTGCACAAATTACAAGAAAAACAATAATAATTATAATGATAAAAAATATTAATGTTGATATATACCACATAAGACAGTTTTTCCTTTCAGATGATAGGAAGTTCTCTTGTGATTGACTGATGAGTCAGTGTCTGCAAGCATCTATCTGCATCAATCACACGCACCATTCAAGTAAATAGAGGATGAGACCAGTCAGCTGCTTGGATGGATACAGGGTGATACAATAGTGAGACAGGTTTGTTTGTCTGTCTGTCTGGGTATATGTTTGTTGCATTTCTTTTCAGATCATCAGACTGCATCACAGCTGTAGTGTATGCAGTTTGGATATGATTGACTGTACTTTAAATAGCAGGTGCCTGGTAATATAGGGTGATACAAGGGAAGAAAAGTAGCGAGGAAAAATTTAACTTTTGTTTATATGCATTTATTTGCATATGCATGTTTTCTGCCTGTCTGTCCATCCATTTCACACATTATATACAGTGGCGCAGCGTGAGTCATGCTATTGGTTGGGGGGGGCAACAACCATGATGGGGCACCAGACCTGATTGGAGGCACAAAGCCATTTTTCAGCAGTTTTCCTATGTGAATTTTTACTTTCAAATCAATTGGGGGGGGGGGGGGAATGTGCCCCTATGATGCTACACCACTGGTTTAATATATATTGTTTCTGGCTCCAGTATTACCCCAGAATTCTTATTACAATATTTCACAATTTACTTCTTCAGATATGATTCTGGTGCATGCATAGCACAGTAGCAAGTCCTGTTTTGTAAGAAATCTCTGGGATAAAAGAAAGTCAATTAAATTAAATTGTCATGGCTTTGATATCAGGCTCACATGTTAACAATTCAATTCCAACTCTAATCAAAATAATAGTGGCTATATTAAAGTTGTACTGCAAAATGACAGTAAAACAATTCGAAAATGTTAAGGATTTGTTTGTTAAACCTGCTTGCAACTCAACTTAAAATTTTCCTAGTGTGCTCCATTGAAACCTACTGTGGTAACATATTTTGTGTCTCAAATGTAAATGTCTGTGAATGAATGAATGCCTTAGTATTTGTTTTGTTCAATGTGTATTTAGTGGCACCATCATGAGCATGTGTGTTTAATGCTATTCATTTCCAGCAAATCTCTACATGATGAATTGCTCCAATATTTAATCATTGTGCAATATGGAATGCAGGTCTCTGTTATACATGGGAATATGGATATTTGCTTTGCATATTTATAGTAGAAAAGTAGCAATTTTCGCACAATTAATTTTTTGCTTGTGCCAATTTTATATAACTGTTTCACTTGTTTTAAAATTTGTCATTAGGCGGAGGTGCCTTATATAATGTTATAGCTTTGGACAGTTAATTATTTGATTGATTTTTCACCCAGGTAAGTTGGGTGAAAAATAAATAAAATAACTAAATATCCAAAATAAGCCATCTCTGCCTAATGTGATCCTACAAAGCTCAGTTGAATTGACCTCTACATACAAAATGAATTTCGCGGTAGTTGCTTGGAAAGTGAAAAAGTGCTGTGAAAATTAAATCACAAAATTGTCAACTTTTACAGTATTGCCCCACAATCCACCAACAATTGGGTGAAGGTCACAGCAGGGATTTTGCCCCTTCTTTTTGTGATCCCTAGCATGCTCCTTTCCATACTTTGTTGAGCCACTCTCAACTTCTGCTCCATTCTCCGAGTCATGGCTCAAGTTTCTGAGCCATATGTCATGGTTGGGAGGACACACTGGTTGTACACTTTCTTTTTAAGGAAACAAAAACAAAACAAAAAGTTCTCCCCTAAAAACTCCTAAAAACTGGTATGCCACCAGCAGAGGCAGAATCCAATTCAAAGACTAGTGACTTTGGGCTTCAGCCTCTAGGATTGCCTATACAATCAGCAGCATATTTTTGCATATTTTCAGCCATCAGTCCTCAGGTAGACTCTTAGCCCCAAGTTAAAGGTTTCTGGACACACCCCTGATGACATCCAATTTTGCCTGATAGCTCCTGATGTGACCATGTCACAAGTTCAGTGGTATAGCTGGGACTTTTTGGAAGGGGTGTCAGGCAAGTCTATGCTAAAGTAAGGGGCCAGACTTCTAAGGCATTTCCCAACCTATATGATTCTGTATGAATTCATGCTATATTTGTATGCTTGTTCGTATTTATTTACCAAGGCTATTCATTAAAAAAGAAGAAAAATATCAATCAATTTACAAAATATGCATCCATGTGGTATTCTCTTTATTGTAAAATGTACATTAAGGAGATAGATAAGTAACCTTTACAACGGAGTGAGCCATCGAGTGAGTTCATCTTGATAAACCGCCAATTCCTGTCAGTTCTGTTGACATAAGAGGGTGGATCTGTACAGAAGTACAATAAAGTGATGTGATAAAAAAAATATAGTACCTACAGTCATTAAATACTCAACAGCAAAATAAAACCATATACAGACACTCTGGAAGATTTTAAATATTTGGTGGGAATTGCACCTGGCCAAAGTTATTCCCCCTACCCCCGGTTCCGGAGCGACTGGTATAAAACAATTACACAATATTCAGCCTGTGCTGCCAAATTTTGAAAAAGGAATGGTTTGCTTGTCATTCTCCTGGCTCTCTTTGTTCTGATACTCCAGTGTTCTCATACTTTCATTTGCTCTTTATCTATTTCTCCAATAGAGGTTATCCACTTTACTCATGTGTAACTTCTAACAAAAGGCACTGGGTCCCGTAGTATTCCTCATTCAAACCAATTCAATGCACAACCTCTGAGTTACCTGCATGACTTTGGCGGGCTATTTTGAAACAGTCATGGTTGCACATGCAGGTACTTCTCTTGAAAGTCCTAAACAAGGTATAGCAGTCGTTGATAGGATATGCAGCTTATAGAACACGGATAACCTCTATAAGTTCAATTTCAATTCTGAATCCAAATTTTGTACATTTTCATAAACTATAAAACCATTTAATTTGGCTTGGGATTTAATTTCGCTAGAAGCCTTAATTTGCAAAATTAAATACCCGCAAATTTGACAGTTTTACATTGAATTGTAAATATGAATTGCTGGATTAGCGAAATTAAATACCCACAAAAATGGTGGTCATTAGCAATTAGCAAAATTAAGTACTACCGAAATTAAATAGCTTTAAAGTTTTCTTAGGATTGGGCAAAAGTGTAGTAAGTGAAAGGTGGCATGATGCTGGATAACAACATGTTATGTATCCCCGTCAAGCTTTTACTTTTTTATGCCACTGAACAATGCTACTTTTCACATCTGTTTTTTGAGATGCAAAATGACCCCGTTGTAAAGTATTATCTCTTCATATGTATGTCAAGTTTTATTTAGTGTAAAACGTTGTGCTTATTTGGTCATTTTATGAAAGTAAGCACACAATGCACTGTCCTAACTGCTGCAACTTTGTAGTCTTTTTGCTACAGATGTGATTTGGGTGTTGTTTTACTCCGTGTTTATGGACATTGCTGGGATACCAACCCCGTTTTTCTAATCAGTCTCATTTACATTATTAGAATGATTAATTGCATTTCAGGACCCTGTGAAGTAAACACAATGAACTATGAATTCAACAGTGATATTGTAAATAGACATGTATAATATATTATAGCACCTTTGTTATCGCTATCCTGTAAAATAGTCCAATGTACAGACATGGCCGGCTTCATACCCACACCCACACATTGACCTTAACTTTGATGTTGGGTAGTAAAGTACCTCCCATTTGGTGAATAATGATTTGAGATCTGTGCTAGTTGTCTGATTTGTGCATGTCAATCTGATAGTCGATGTCAACTTTTTAGAATTGCATGCCTGACTGGCTAGAATATTACATCCTGCTATGGAGGTGTATTGGAACCTCCTTTTGTAGTACTACAGATCCTATACCATTCAATATATCAAGTGCTAAAAATTCAATTTGTATCGCATCATAATTTGCGCCCCAAAATTGGCCTCTTGCCATGCAATTTTCAAAGTGGGTGCACCATTGCAACAATTATAGCTTCATTAAGGTTTAAGGTACAGATGCATTCAAGGTGAAGGTCATGTCAAAGCAATCTCAAACAGGCCTAAGTGTGCATTGTCATTTGGACCTGATTCCCTAGTCTAACTTCTTGTGGAAAGTTTGCCATCCTGTGCAGCAAGAGCCTTAAGTTTAAATGAACAACACCATGGTATCCCGGGATCCGAACCTGCAACCTTCCAATCATGAACCACCCACCACAGCACTGCCATCAGGCACCACTCCCTTGCAGCTGTGTGTGCATGATTGATTACAATATGCACTGCTGTGGCTCATTGTGGCCAAAATACTGTGGCAAAATTAACGCTGTGTCACATCAACATTGCACACACAAACTATAATAAAATGACCATGCCAGGTGTGGTAACTTATTGTTTTCAGACCAATAAATCTTTCAAAAAAGGAACCTTTTAAAAGTCGAGTTACAAGTCAAGTGGAGTTGAGTTGCTGAGTCACGAGTTAATTCAGGAAGAGATGCAGTCGTAAGTCGAGTCATAGAGTTTTGTCATTATGAGATCATGGTCGAGTCACAAGTGATTTAAAAAGCGAGTTAAAAGTCACCAAAAGTTGAGTCCAGTCATTCAAGTTGAATCACTGGAAGTCTGTCTCTAGATTGCTAATGAGGTTATTGCTACATGTATTTACTGTGACAGATCAGTGCAATGTGCAGTAGAGCATGATCTTTTCAGTAACCAAATTAGCATACTTGTGACTTCCGCATGAAGCCCCTACACCAAGTTTACTATTGTGTGTCATGTAGGTGTCGATATCACCATAGTGTACCAGCCTTGAACTCATCAAACACCACTGTACCTGAACTTCACATGAATACAGTTGACCTAACTTGAATGTGTGTTGACTGTTAAACATAAAACAAAATGAAACAAGTAGAATGCACTGAAGAACAGTATTTTATTTATAATACATAGTTTACATATGCAGTGACCATTCAAGCATATTTAACACATAAATGGGATATGAACAGCGTACACACAAGATATGGATAGCATAATTGAGACTTCATTTCAATATTATTTACCTCTTTCACAAATTCAATTCATATTTATCAATTTACTAAAGGACCTTGTTGCCCTGTCATCATGTTTATAAAAAGCATAGTGCATTATAAAGTGCTTCTCAATACAGTTATCTTTATTTCTCTTTTATTTATAATTATATGGTTTATTGTACCTTGGTATTGTTATTATAACATGTTATCACACAGAGCATTTGGATGAAAATCCCAGTACAAATGTTACAATAAATTACTAAATTGATTTGCTATTACATGTCACATGAGCTTAAACCAGAATAATTGAAAAATTAACATAAACAATGTAACTTCTTTTAAGTGCCACAAAGTTGTCTGTAGTCTTGACCACTGCAATAAATGCATAGTTATAATGTCTACATTTATTACGACAGAAGCAACCCCCAAATATATTTACAGACTCCTAAATTGGCTCATGTAGACACCGTGCATTACTTCTGATGTTAACATAAACATGTTAAGGTTGGTCTGAACCCTGGAATTATGGAAAATTTCGGGCCTCATAACTTTTAAATTGTTGGTCTAAAGTATATAAAAGTATACATATTTAGAATGGCAAAGACTTGATAAGTTCATCTGTGAGTTAAATTTGGGCCAAAATGGCACTTTTATTTAAATCCCCAAATAATGGTTTTGGCCCACTTCTTTTTTCATGCATCGTAACAAAAAAATTCTTGGGCCAAATTTTTTTTAAATTAATTTTTAAAACTAGATCAAAATATCTGGGACCCGCTTTTTCATTTTTTTTAATTTTTCCCAAATTCACCAAAAATATTTGAAATTTGGGCCAAAATCAGGCTTTTTTGTGATTTTTTTTTTTTTTTCAGCATTTTTTGACCATTTTTGGCGCATATTTCTCAAAGTTGGTCGAAATTCAAAAAAATGAAAAAACGGGTCCTAAATATTTTGATCTAGTTTTTAAAAATTAATAAAAAAATAATTTTGGCTCAAGAATTTTTTTGTTACGATGCACGAAAAAGAAGTGGGCCAAAAACCATTATTTTTGGGATTTTAAATAAAAGTGCCATTTTGGCCCAAATTTGACCTCACAGATGAACTTATCAAGTCTTTGCCATTCTAAATATGTATACTTTTATATACTTTGGACCAATAATTTAGAAGTTATGAGGCTCGAAAGTTTCCATATTTCCAGGGTTCAGACCAA
The DNA here is from genome assembly GCF_039555335.1 of Amphiura filiformis. Classification (NCBI taxonomy): domain Eukaryota; kingdom Metazoa; phylum Echinodermata; class Ophiuroidea; order Amphilepidida; family Amphiuridae; genus Amphiura; species Amphiura filiformis. Next base: position 62,868,395 of record NC_092633.1, read on the forward strand.
CCTTAAAGCATGTCTTGAATATTTTCCACTACATCACAAGGACAATTTAAATGAATTGCACAATTAATAATTTTTCAACAGCTTTCACAATTCAAATAGTTCACATTTAAAGTGTAATATTCCGAAGTTTAATAGCAAGCATACACAAAACGCTTACAATTTTCAAATTTAAGTTTCAAATTGATTATTCCTGATTTTATTTAGAAGAGTGATCATGTAATAAAAATGTTACTTGCGAGGTAGGCAGGCATACCAAGATGCCGCTAGATTTCACATTGATGCTCTACTGCTCCATCTATGTGCCGAGAACAACAATCAGAGCATGGGGTGGTAATTTGCTTCAAATGCTATGACAACTAGACAATATTGTTGTGATGTCAAATTGATTAAGAGCTATGCAGTGCATTAGTACCCTAAAGCCCAATTTTGAATTGATCTTTTCGGTAAATCCCATAAGCCTTTGCAAGTAGACCTGAGATGGTGCACATCATTACTGCGCACCTCATGGCTTTGAAATGCCCAGTAATGATGTTGACTAAATGATGTGCGCATCAGTGTGACATCAAATGATGACTTCTTAGGTCTACTAGCAAAGGCTTATTTATCGAAAAGGTCAATCTGCAATGTTTTCAATTAAAGTTGGTTACTATGGATTTAGGGACATGTAATAAGTTTGCTCAATAATTGATGCTTTATGTCCTGTTTTCTTAACTATTGAGTTATATCAAAAATATTTGAGAACTTTGAAAACCTTGAAAAGAGCTGCTGAAATTTCTGCTGACATTTCTCTATGTCCCAGTATGTTAAGAATTTGTACACTGTACCAATGCTGTACTTATACAGTGCATTTTTACCCTTTAAAACTTACAAATTAAAATACAAATTAGGGTAATCAACCAATAACATCTAATGCGAGTAATCATTGCTCTGTTATGGACAACATGATACACATTTCATCAGTAAATCACTGCCATCAACCTGCTCCATCTTTCTATCCTGCACAAGCGTTGACTGTGTCACAAGCGTGGTGATACTTCCCGAAAGGCTTCAATTCCAGGCTTACTGGTGCATTTTCAGGATTGTGAGCTCATCTGTTGAAGCTTTGTGACAGTGATTTTATGACCATTTTATGCATTATATTTGGTTATATTAGATGAAATACAAGTAAGCTTGCCATATGTCATGTTTCACTATCCAATATTGTGTTCATGATGGTATTTGTAGCTATAGTGACAAACGGAAGACTAAATTACTAGCCACTTTCTGACTGAAATACAGTGATACAATTTTATAAAACAAAAAATACAATTTTATGTACAAGAATAAAGTAAGAAGTAAAATAAGCAAGCATAATTAAATATAAAATTTTCATTTTATTTACCAACGCTGCTAACCGAGGGGAGTATACCATTTATTATCATGAGAATAATGTAACACACAATTTAGGTAACCACTGGTAACTAGTTGGATGTTTAAAATTTAAAAAAAATGTATTGGAGTGTCATTTTGTGTGTTATAACTATTTCAAAAAATACACCAAACAGGTAAAACAAACAATAAGAGAACATATTATTTGGTTTGAGGTCTATCAGCTGTTGTCATCACATTTTTGACCTTCCTACCCAAATCTTTAAACCTACCCAGAGGTAGAAGTTTGTCTAAAAGTCAACTAATTTGATAAGAATTATTAGATTCTTGCCAATTGGTATTATAAATGATTTCAACGAATATCAACTGATTCACTAGCCCCTGCAAATAATAGAATCATTTCACCCAAATAGAATCATGAACCCACATTCCAACCCACCCTACTACCTGTAATATGTGCTAGCATCTTTATATGAGCGACATAATACAATTACATCTTGAACTGTTGTCACTGCTTCTTTAACGGGATCATAATAGTGACCAGTGAAAAGACTTGAACAAGTAAACTGGCTATTCCAATTGAATCCCATGACCCCCTATGGAAGGCATGACCTTCATCTTCCACACATGGAGTGTGAATTACAAAAATGGTTACCTGAATGAGTAACCGTTTGAAAATCACACTCCATGTGGGAGATTAAGGTCATGTCTTCCCTAGGGGACATACAGATTTTAACTTGAATAGCCCTATGTACTGTTCAAACTTAATTCACTTACATAGTAAAAATATAACAAAACAATACACAAATACCATACAATAATAAGATATTGGGATTCAGTACTTTGACTGGAATTGTAATAGTACACAAAATTATATCAATCTTACTTCTCTATAAATCAAAAAATGATTACTTAACACAACATAGTTGTATATGAAATCCACAGAAAGTAGGGTGCATTTTAAAAAAATCTGTTTTGATGATTGACCTGTAAATTTCTTTTAACTCAAATTAAATTTATTATTTTACAACAGGGGTAAGAAATATTTTTCCAATATAATGAATTCAACAAGATGATGTAATTTTGAATTACAACAAGAATACTTTTTTGTACTTAAAACACTGCCCTGTGAAAACACTGGAATAAATCTTAATAGATGAATTACTGTTCAACAGGTGACATTGTGATGGTGATGTATGTGCACTATCAAAATACAATAACACAGATTCACTAATTTCTTGTGCATTTCATTTTGCTATCATTCATAGTATGGGGACACACACACACACCTTGCAAACATGTAGAGAAATGCAACTGGACCAATTTTCACCAAGGTGGCAATGACATCAACGTGTTGAGGCATCTGTTTTATGACCAGATCTATGAGGCATCTTTAAGCGTGTGCATGCTAGCACATTGAGCGAACAGTCATACTATCGGTTTGAAATTAAACCCAATGAAATGCGCACTGACGTCACTGCCACATCAGGGTGAAAATGGTATTGTCACAGTTCAGATTTTTATAATTGAAAAAATACTGTTAAACTTTAACTCAATTACGAGAAGATCAACTAGATTGAACAGACAATTAATATAATGATTAGAATGTTGATAGTACTAGTAAGTTCTCTGACAAATTTCTAACATGATGCACTTTGTTTACTTTTGTCAACATCTTGTGATATTTTATTAAATTACAATCATGAAAAGCTTATAATTATATTTAAAGCATCAGTGTCCATACATAAATCTAAAATACTGTCATTGTAAACTTGTCCACTCTGTCTTACTTTGACTTGAAGTGCAAAGGAAATGTTCTAACCTTCCAACACACTTTCTTTTATTTTGAAGTGTTACATGCTTATGAGAATGCTTGATTACACTTACATTAAGAATGTATGTTTTGTCACTGCACCACATAATACAAGTTGTGACCAAAGAGATCAGACTATAGTTTTATCAGCTCGGAATCGACGGGAATCGTTAGGCTTTTACCACTACGCCAAAAAGTAGACCCATGTTTAGGAGTGATATACATAGCCCGATACGTAGTTGACCTGTCTAGTTGAATAAAGTAGACAAAGTATAGGACTTTATGGCAAACTTACCACAGTGCTACACAATGAACTATTTGGTTGTGACTTCATTTCACATTTCAGGTTAACTTGAGTAAACCACATGGGTTTCTATCACATTCAGTTTCAGTCATACATACAAATTCAGATTTATCAATGCAAAATGCAAACCAGCATTTACATGCCGAAAAAATTCAGCCCAATTTTCAATCCAGAGTAGACCAGTATTATGTTATTTCAAAAGGTCAAGAACAAAAATTGTTTGTTTGTCCACACTACCTCTTCAAGACATAAGGTTGGTGGAAATATTTTAATCACAGCTCAAACCGGCATAATTAGCTAACAAAAAAGCCTTAACTGGAGTGAATCAGGATATGTCACTCTTCTGTATCATGTTTTAAACACTTATAGAAGTGTAAAGAAACTGTAACACACACAAACAAAAAATTTGTGTTATAATTCAGGATGTCAATATTCTGAAAGTACAAAAAAAGTCACCTTTTTCTGCATTTCCAAACTTAAGAGGATCAGTATTCTTTTACACAATCAAAACATTTTTCCTGAATTTCAAAATCAAGGTAGGTTTGGTGTGGACAAACAAACAAACCTTTTTTGCCTAAAGGCAGACAAGCTTGTGCACAAGTATTTTGGAACATTTTGGGTAAACCATACAAGTGCACATAAATGGATACCTAGATATTATATCAGATTAATATATTATACATATAGACAGCTGATACCGATTCATGGACTTGATTACTATATATACATTATGTACACATGTGTTAGCCTAATATATATTTACATGGCACAATTCTTTTTACAATTGTATAAGGGAGGGAGGGAGGGAGGGAGGGAGGGAGGGAGGGAAGGAGGAATGAATAAGGGGAAATGTCCATTTGTCCCTGATAGTAAATTCCAATGCCTTGCAAAAATATAAATTAAATTGGTTCAATTGGCATCATTGCTGACTACCAGTTCGGATTCATCTCTTCTACCAAGTTTACATACCAAAACCTTCAGCTCAAGAGTAGACCAATAAATAAGTAATGGTTCAACTTGATTACGTCCCAGTGATATGTTGCATGTACCCAGTATATCAAGAACTGATGCAATCATCAACATACTGAGAACATTTCATATATGTTTGCAATACAATTACACCGGTAACATTCAAGTGCAAATATATGGCTAAAGCTGTTTAGATTTTACTAACAGGGTGCAACACAATTATTCACCTATTCTGTCAAATTTAAAGCTGATATGAGAATTTAGAAGGTCGTAAAAATGTAGGAGTAAATCACCAATTACAGTACAGATATGAAAAGAAAAATTGTCTATTACAGATTCGATGAACAATAAATATAGTGAGAATTAGAAGAGAATTTTACGGACATAAGTTAAAAATATTGTGCAAAATATTATTAATTCAATTTGCACCAAGATTATAATCATCATCTTTGATGCAATCAAACAAAGGTAATGGCAAAAGAAGTTCTTACACTTTTGCTGTTTTTAGCAAACATCAATAAGTTATTTAATTTGAATGCCCATGATTTCCAGCATAGTGTAGTCTATAACATCAACAAGAATTAAATAAATTAAAGAGAATCTAGATTAAAGGAGATGTAACATGTCCTGTAAAAACTATGTAAATATTGTTGTCATGACTACCCAGTGAGAAATATGTCATAAACTTGAAATATTACGTCCAACATCATCCGTCACTCGAAGTAGACACATGCTGTCTTGCTGATCGACCTAATACATTATTGGATCTGGGTCACATACCCACAACATCCTTTAGAAACATGCCACGCCCCTCACGGATGGCGTCAGACCCAACATTTCCAAGTTAATCTCTGCCGGTGACTATAGATGGTATTCACAAGAGGAGACGTAAACCTAGCGTACACCCCAACATATGTTTTTATATATTTTTCTGTTGTACCTTTTTCCAGTTTCGACTGCAAGTTTCAGTTAACTTGATTGTGATTTTTTACTGAAAAAGTTAGTTCAGCGTTGTCTTGTTCCTAATATTTCTTTTTCTAATAAAACTTTTTTTGCCAAAAAAATGCACGTAAATCATCAGAGTATACAATGGCTTTTATTTAAATCCTGAACTAAATGGGGGTTAAGGGCATATCAAACAAGTAGTACGGTCCTCTCATGTCATTAATACCCATTGATTCCAGGAATTCTGTTTGTCCCCTTTTGTGAGTGCTGACCATTCTCTCTACACTACACTTAAATTTGTCTGGTATGCACATGTTGAGAATCAGTGCAGATTGAAAGGCTTCAAATTAAGATTAAAGATGATCTCATTTTATTTGCTGAAGAAACAAGCGCAAGAAGTTTTCTTAATTATGTATATAAATTGGTAGAAATATCACTTTCTTCCAACAATTTCCAAATCATTTTCTTCCAATTTTGTACACTGAGGTTGGGATGGTTTGAAGCAATGTCCTAATATTGGCAAGAACACATAACTGGGCAGATTTTTACTATATCTTCTAAAATTGACATTTCGATGTATGCTTCTTGCAGAAATACAAGAAGGAGAAATAAAAACGTTATATGTCTAACACTACATAAAACCAAATACTATAAATGCTAAAATAAAATCAGAATGCTACTCTAAACTTAGTATGACATAATCAGTTAACTGTGTTTTCTAGTATCAAATATTCTAACATAAGAATTAAAAAAATCTTGTTTGTACAAGCCCAATTTACTATAATGTTGTGCAATGGTCTTGCTAACTTGGAATACTTTATCAGTGCTACACATTAATTACATTCAACTGCAAAAAGTGGATATTTCCCCATGCATTTCATGGAAAGCAATATAGTGTGTACCTCATAAATATTTCACCCGCGTGTCATGCTTCATTCATGTGTGTTGTAAACACCGGCAAACAGACACAGTAAAAATATGAGATATATGTGTAACCATAAATGCACAGGATCTGCCAATGTGCATGGTTTCTGTACACTGTTACTACTACACAATTAGAGAAGGAGAACCAGGCCTCGACCGCCATCTTGATACAGGCATGGAGCAAAAATTGGGGTATTCAGATTCCCCAATTTCCCCCCGTAGCTAATGGCACGATTGTACGAGGCGGTATAGGGAGTCCTGGTTTTCATTCTTCAATTCTGTGGTTACTACACACAAAATAGCATAAAAATGCATTACAAACAACAACCCAGGTTGGAGGAGAGGAGTCAGTCAGTATGCACAAAAACTTAAAATGAGTCCATGTAAGGAAAATAAAACTCTGTGTCTGCCATTGGATAGTCAAAGTAGTCTTGCTGGTGCTTACACCTGTGTTTGATGTGTGACACTTACACATGTGTTTAATGTGTGACAGTGTTTTGGGTGTCTTAGAGCACTGTACAATCCTCTGAAGGGCATGACCATTTATCAATACAAAAGAGTGATTGGGCTTGTACAATACTGAGGTACAATAAAAAACTTTGTCACAAGTTTTTACAGTCCTGATTAATTTGATAAGAAGGATAATACCAATATTTCAATCTCTCATTTCATTAAGTTCAATTGAATTACAATGGATATGTATCCTACACAGTAACTACCTATTTCAGGTCAAAAACTAATAAGATTTAAACCTCAATCTTGGTGAATACATATATTTTTTAAACTCTAAGTATGCCCTTGATATTTTTCTAATGTGTAATCATTAATATTGATAATCGCTTAGAGGTAACGCTTATTTTCAATACATGGTTTTTCACTGATGTATTTTACATTTTTGTTCTAGAAATAACCTGATAATTCAATCCCGAGTTTGGTGACAGAATAACTAAACTTTCCAAGCCGTTGCTTACACTGCAGCTAGACGACATGCTCCATTCAATCGTTTGATAAACATTTGATAATGTGATAATTTGTCTGCTAACAGACCTTTCATGAAGTGTCAATCAAATACAACACACTGCAAGGCTCTGGTCGATCATTGCGCATTATCATGTATCATCTGATGTGTCCATGTGAATGTCATCTCTGTGACGAGCACCACTTGCTTACCAAGCTGTGAATGTCGTATCAGATGCCAAATGGTCATGCCTGGTTTTATGATAATTCAGAATGACTAAATTCACCTTTGCACAAATAACATAATATTGTGCACAGCAAAAGGGTATTTGACGTACCAGCTTCATGGATTTCCCCATACAAATATTCACAAAGTGCTGTGTCCTCCATTACCAACCATAGTCAATACAAGTTAGGTATGATGTGTACTTGTGATGCACTACTCAAAATCCCATTCCACAATTATCACATACTCTGAAGTCATACATGTATGTCTGCTGGTCTGTCACTCTTGTGTGTTACAGATTCTATGTACATATCTGGCAAAGCATTTTGAAAGACCAATCCAATTTTTTTGTTTTTTGATTGAACAATACATAACTCGTCACTCTTTAAAACTCAATTTGCCCTACCCGTTCTTTTTGTACTTTGCCTCCCATCAAAGTTTTCCACATGCAATCTCACAAAAGTATTAACACACAGGAATAGCAAATACATTGAATGTGACAGTTCTAGTAAATTTGACCCTTTTACAACATCTTGAATTTCTTTTGAAGAAATATTTATCACAAGCTACTAAGTGTCCACCTGATTTGATCAAATGAAGTCGAAAGAAACATGCAACACAGTCTTAACTTTACAAAAATAATTTAATTTAGTTTCATTGATTAAAAAAATACAAACATTATCACTTTGTTAACATTTACGAACTGCCACATTCAATGTATTTATTATGTTGTATACAATACTGGCCAAACTGTACTCTTAGCTTGACCAGTTCTATCATTTCCATGACAAGTTTCAATTAATTTGGAGCCATAAAAAATGACACCCTTTTGGTTCTAGTTTTCCTTGACTTTGGATACACAGGACAGCTTAAATAGTCTTCCTTCATTGTTCATTTTTGATTTTGGTGATGCCCTTACAATTTCACATCTTCCATGACACCCAGGGTGTTAAGAGATTTTTTGATGCGTAGAGCTGTGAGACGTGCGGCACCATTGTGGTACCAGCATTCCTTCATAATTTTGGCCATCACTCGCAGGGCCTGCAAAACGGGGGAAAAGCATGAATAAATGATTAGTCAAATAGCTGCACTATGGATGCACAATTTGTGAGTTGGAAAGTCAATGCAATAGATAGCTACCCATTTAGGATATCATTTGGGGTGTTAAGATTTTGGACAAAGGTTGACAAGCTTTTGCTGGACCAAATGTTTGACCCCATGACTAATGGTTTGTGAAAAATCAAATTGTTTCCCTTTATAACAGACGGGTGTCCTACCTAAGCACAGGTTGCACATGTCCACCTACATTATAGCGACCTTGGGCTTATTATTTCACACAATTATGTTCAATCATATGCTTGATTTACCAAGTGTACATCATTTAAATCAAACTTGAGATCAATCAAAGTCTTTGTGAAATAGGCCTAGACAGGTGCACCATTCTCAACATTTGTGATTAGCCAACATTACATCACATACAACTTGTCTTTGCTGGGTCTTCAGCTTAGGCAGAATTGGTTTGCTGAATATCTTGGCATAAAACTCTAATCAAAGCTATCAGTATGCCTTTTTTCAAACCAATATACCATGTTTTACAGTGGTGTGCACCTGTTATCAGGTTGTGTACCTATACTTTCATAGACTAATTCACTGAATCATCTATGGCCAACTACTTCTTGGCTTATTATCCATTGTCCTATGTTCTCTCATCTTCTTCAGAATGTATAGCGAAACATTTTACACAATCATTTGAGTTCTGATATACCAACGGTGTATAGAATCAGTATATGGAATCGTATTGTAAACTTCCATTACACATGCTCTGATTTCACTGACAATAGAATAGTTCCAGACAAGATTTATTAAGCTATCTGGCAATTATTTTACATCAGCAATTAGCCTTCAGCTCTGTTTAAATATCCTTACTGAAGTATACTTGCATCTACATGAAACTTTTGGTTTGCCTATGTTCACTTGAAGTGGCCAAGTCATTGCATGGTAAGTTCAAAGTACACCAGACAGCATTTTACTTCAACTCACTATAAACAAAACATTAATGATGCCCTTACCTCTATACTATTCCACCTGTTTGGAATAGATGGGCGTAGTCTATCTGTGCAAACCACTTTACGCATTTCATCAATGGATGGATCAGGTGGTACCATGTCATAGTATGGCAATTGATGCTCTTCATATATACCTGTGTAACATACAGTATAAATGACAATTAGATGAAGTGGCTGTTTGATGTTTGACAGAATAACAAATTTGCTGAAGTACATCTGTAGAGTTGAATCCATTAGCTTATCTTAGTATGAGTCTTTCATTCTGGGGGCACTGTGAATTCACAGACTCCTTTGAATTCACAAACCTTTCCTTGAAATCATATTTCCTGTGTCTGTGATTTGACTGATTTCACAATAACATATTTCAATTTTGGCAACAAATAAGCCCTTTGGCACTTGTGTGAGTACATTAGACAATTAACATGCTTTGTTTGCTTCAAATCCATCTGTGCAAATTGAAATTCTGTCTACGCAATTCTCCCTTTTAGCACAGTAAAATGCCGCAATTAAGCCGAATTGTCCTACAAACTTACAGCATAATTTATCTCATTGTTTTTTTTGTTGTAGAACATAGTAAATATTTAAACTGCAACAATCTAGGGATTAATGTAAAAACCCCTCACAAACAAACCTAGCTACAATGCAGTAAGATTATGTGAATTTACAGATAGGTCTGTAAATTCACATCACCACAAAATGATCTGTTTGGAAATCAAAGAGGTAATAAAAGGACATCTCTGACTCTATTTAGTCATGTGCAGACGGTTATAGGAAATATGCCATTGGATTTCAACACATGGGGACTAAAATAGAGTGCCTCCAGCATTTTAAGTGAAAGGACCACAAACAAATAATAATTAGCTTCTCAAATCATGATCCTACAATAATTTGAGCATATAGGACATAGAGCGGGTTAAGCATTTGTAATCAGCACACCACGTACACACACTTAAAATCAGTTTCCCAGTGTTTTCATAAATAATCCTGAAGTACACTATTTGCCCTTCTCTGAGCAACACACAAGCATAACCGAGTCTACACTCCCATCTTTCATCAACATCCATGACCTATCTATATGTGTGAACATAAATTAACTGGGCCATATGGAAGAACAGGGGAATACTTAAATTTTCCCCTGAATATGGACCCAGTATAAAGAAGAAATAAACAAACAAACATATGCAACAGTAAAGCCTATGTGGCAGGCACTTCAGATTGGATTAAGAATCGGACCAAAAATGTTCTTCTCCATTTGTCTTTTCACTAGTAAATACTAGTAATAGTAAGTAATATTACTACTGACTCGTGCCCACTAGCTAAGGCCATAATCCCATGGTTCATTCTCATAATAAATAGGTTACATTTTCGATTTGTGTCTATCACTACCAGATGCAAATATCGGGTTTTTCTATATATCAAATCATTGAATATATGAACGCATACGTTTTCAAGATTGTGTTCGCGTTGGTCTTTGCATTTGAAAGGGTACGGAAAGTGCATGAACGCATAAATATGAATGATATGTACGTTAACGTAAACCCTGACCAGTACCATGCTGCTGATATCAAAATATTTACCTCCAACTGTACACCTCCTTGCAACCTCCCACAGCACCAATCCCATAGAGTACACATCAGCTCTTTTGAAGGAATCAAAATGATTCATATTGATAGTTTCATCCAGGACCTCAGGAGGCATGTAACGTTTAGTGCCTATTCGATTGTTGGGGGCGATGTCTACCGTGTCTGTGGCAGAGTCATGGCGGACAGCCAAACCCAAATCAGCGATGGCGCATTGGCCGGTACGCTTCACCAAGATATTTTTGCTCTTTAGATCCCTGTGGGCAATGGCTGGTTTACCTGCAAACAAACAACATAAAGGCAAATAACAACAATGATGCAAGGGTTTTATACATCTAACAGTCTTTGTGGCCGGATTATTCAAAGCAAGAATTACAAGTTTTGTCAATTCAATTAATCAACTTGATTCAAAATCAAGTTTCATTTTCCACTACCATGTTGATGTTTAAATATCATTTATTAGCAAGGGTGTTTAACTGAAATTTGTAAACTTGTTTTCACTCTTAAACCATTCATAAAATAGCATACCTTTTGCTAGTCTATTTGGCCTTGTTCACATGTATCAGACATAAACCTAGACATAAACAGACTTGTACACATGTATCAGACATAAACCTTCACTTTTGCTTCAACAAATTGTTTCAGCAAAATTTATTGAATGGTCACAATTAGCGTTGCTGTCGACATGGCCTTTTGCGAAAACACGCTTTTCATGCGTTATTGATACATAATAACCCTTGGCAACAAAAATATAATTAATAAAAATGTTCACAGAAGTAAACAAAAGTCCTTGAATTCGGCTATTAATTTGATAATAATGATGAATATGCAGTCATATTGGGCTGGTCATGCTTATGGGCCATATTAATGATGTTATTAGGAATGTAAGGACTACAGTAATACTAAGCTTGATTATGATAACACAATTTTTAAAATTGCCTGCTTTGATTGGATTGGATCATATCACATATCATCACTTAAGGGGGTACTACACCCCTGGCCAATGTTGTGCCTATTTTTGCATTTTTCTCAAAAATTATAGCACATTGGTGACAAGTAAGATATGCATATTATAGGGGCAAGGACTACAACTACTGTACTGTAAATTCAGCAACTCAAAGCAAGTAGTTATTGATTTATTGATCAAATATTGGTTTTCCCTAATTTTTTTACTGTAACTCCACAACTGTTGTATGTGCTGAAATAAAATTTCCAGTGCAGTAGTTGTAGTCCTTGCCCCTATAATATACATATCTTGCTTGTCCCCAATGCGCTATAATTTTTGAGAAAAATGCAAAAATAGGCACAAAATTGGGCAAGGGTGTAGTACCCCCTTAAGTTTGTTCGGATTATATAAGGCGGAAAAATAAGACTCATAACACGGTGCATTGATATAGAATGGCATGCACGCAGTTCGGCGCAATGTTAACGCTAGCTGTGCGTTGCGCAATGCGTGACTGGCGCACGCTTATGTGAATTAACACAAGCGCGAGTTGGGACTTTATTGACGTGCGCAGTTACAAAAGCCGAATAATTTCTGCCTTATATAAGCCGAATAAATTTAGTTATGTCACTTACCTTGCATGCCTACAATTTCCATATGAAGATGAGCCAACCCATTGGCTGTTGAGAGCACCAACTTAATCATGCCTTGGATGTCCACAGTTGTGCGATTCAAATAATCAAAAAGAGAACCATTCTCATGGTAGTCTGATATCAGCAGCAGCTGTGTCCAGGTACCATTATCTGCAATGCGAGGAATTACATATCAAGGGATGTTAACAACTGGATTAGACTCCATATACATGTACATCCATACTGAATTATCATGCATGGGTAACAAAATTATGTGACTTAATGGGAGGGACCAGTACAAGTGCCTGGGTTACAAGTGAGAACCAAGAGTTCTGCCAGTTACCCTATATATATACACAGGACCAGACACATCTAATCTATTATTAAAAAGATATGCATGTGTTAGATGGTCCCTTATCTGAGACCATGCACAATCAAATGGATACCATTCAGCTGAGACCATGAAAAAATACAATACCATCTGAGAGTATACAGTGCAAAGATACAATGCCCTGATGGATAAAACCTGTTAAGTAAAATGCAAATTAATTCTCTTGAGGTATTTTTTTATTTACATTTCACATGAAATCCCCCTTTGAACATGACAGTGGATACTCCTGTAGATTAAAACCATCATCAAATTGACTTCTTGTTCTACATAATATACTATTTTTCTTCTTGGGAGGCAGTGATGTCAGTGCAGATTTCATTGGGTACAGCTTTAAATCACAATCGTTCGTTCAAAGCGCTGATATAAACATGTACACGTTTATAAATGTGTGTGAGACAGCTGCCTCAATGCGTTGACATCACTGCATCGGTAAAAAGACAAATAATACAGTAAATAGTTGGGTCAGGATTTCAGCCAGAAACAAATTATAAAGTTATTTGATGGTCACTCCGGACATATCCATTTAATTTCCCTTGATTTTTGGAGAAAAAAAACCCAGTTATTTGATGGTCACTCTGGACATATATCCATTTAATTTTCCTCTTGTTTTGGACCACACACAAATCAATGCAGATACAAAACTGTACCCTGGTTTTTTAGTGGGAAAAACATAGGCTACATATTTCCTCATTATCCAATTTACAGGGGCAAATCTCAGAGGGAGAAGCCAAGCTTTGGTTAAAATCACAGACAAGTTGGATAAGGGAATGGAAGGGGATGCAACCAATTTTTACCAGAGGCATCTCTATAATCAAATTAAGTATTTCTTGGCCAAAGTGGAACATGCATGGTGCGTCCAAGTAGTGTACTAAGTGTGTACGCAGTGCAAGGCGCGTGTATACTTTCTTCTGTACCGCGCTATATTCGCATGTGATTATCGCGGAGCAACTAGCGTTCACAGTGTTCCAGTTTGGCCAAGAAATACTTAATTTGATTATAGTGTCATTGCCCTCCCCTAGCTAAATCCTGTACCTTTGTTGTCAGCAGCGATGAAACCCAATATATTCTCATGCCTCAGCATAACTGTCTGGTAAATCTCTGCCTCACGGAACCAAGAACGTTCTTCCCGTGCCGAGAACACTTTGACAGCTACATACTCTCCGCGCCATCTGCCTTTGTACACCTCCCCATAGCGCCCTCTCCCAATACATTCAATCAATGTGATCTGTCTGGCAATGGTCCTTTGTACGAGCAAGGGTAGACCTGCAAAAAAACACAACATGCATGTTAGAAAATGACTAACTCAGTAACCTACTCACCCATTATAATACTGATCTCAGTTTCATACTGCACCCTCATCCTATCTTAGTCCAACTTACATCCTATAGACGAATCAAATTTCACGCATTCCTACACCTCAATGGCAGCCATATTTGGGTCCCCGTCGGCTCCATCTCACCTAAAATGTGAAATGATGCGGCCTTGGAGGGTATTTTAAACTGCCTTTTATCACCCGTGTTACACGTAGACAAAAGAATGATGACAGTTTACAACACAAAAGAATCTTACATTGAATTTTAAGCGGCTTTAATCCACCCAATTGGGCAGTCACAACACCAGTTTGGTGCTGCGGGGACCCAGTCATGGCCGACCAAATCCTGACCATGACTTGGCTCGTTGGATTCGTCTATAAATTAAAGAGATGTTAGGTTCTTGCACTTTCAAGTTTTTTTTCCTTCATGATTATTATATGGGAATTCCCCCATTGAATGTTGTGTCACATATCCCTGTTTTAACTTTTTTTCTTCTTAGTCTAGACTTTCTAGAACACAAGCATTCTGCAAATAGGGACAGCCATTCTATATCAATTTACTTCCTATTCCAGGGTATACAGAATGGGCTCAACATAGATTTGATTATACACAACTAGCACGTTCTTATCTTCAGGTTTTCTATTGACTATGAACAGAGTTGCAGTTATCTGTCAGCCTGGTCAGCAGTAACCAAAACTTAACCTGACCTACCAGAAATGTGATGTCTTGTCATCCATACCAAAAATGGATAAAACTATACATTTTATTCCTCATAATAGCTGCAAAATGGACTCATGCAAATATTCATACAAATTTTAACCATTGTTAAATTTTCAAGCTGTAATAGTGACTACATGATGACTTCATCAGCCATCTGATTGATAATGGTGTGAAGTCAGAAGACAGGGCAGTTATTGTAATGCCGAATCCCATGTGTGTGACATTGCACCATCATCATTCAGATGCCTGATGATGCCCAATGACTTCGGACACAACGAGTTTCAAAATTTTAGTTCCAGTATTAGATTTAATTTACAAAATAATATTTTGAATTACTGGATGAATAATCTATGCCAAGATAATAATCTATATAATTCAGCAGTGTCCGACTGCTCTTTCTGATTATCGCGTAAAAAGAACAAGGTCACGCCTGGGTTATGCGATGCTAAATAGCTTGATCGGTGACCTAGGGTGGCATTTTCACACCCACCTGAATCTCATTTTAGTACAATTCAGAGAACAATGTTGAGGCCAGTAATGGCCTTGCAATTTTGATTTTTCACACTTTTCTAGCAATGAGCCAGAATGCTTTTGCAAAGCGCACATGGTAATTAAGCATGTGTATTAAAGACGAACCCACACACAACACATACTTTGGGGTAAAGCCTCGTTATGAGATATCCGTGCAAAGGGGTTAATGTAGTCCATAGTCCAACATTTTTCCGCTGCAACAGATGGTACGATTTCAGTTCTGTGCAACAATTTTTTGTTCGCCGCTGCAAGCTTTGGTTCTTGGCTGTGATTTTCCGCTAAACTTCTCAACATTTTCATTTGATTTGAACTCTATATACTGGCTTTAAACTATCTAAACTAATCTGCTAGCAGACTACTTTTCCTTCATACCTGAGCCAGACCCAGATGATGTTGACATATTACAAAGCTCCCTCAGTGTGCATGCTTGTCCCATAAGTGGATTCTCAGGATCTTGATCTGGATACATTGGTATCCTAACCATCTGTGGAGACTGCTTTTTGAATTGGCATTGTCGCACTGATAGAAGAAGGATGATACCAATACAGATGAGGCAGATAGGCCCAGCTATAAGAGCAGCCAACTCTAACATCCCTAATCCGTTGATTGGAACTTTGGGTACACTGTAACCTGTAAGGGGAGAAAATAAACAGATGATTTGAAATATTTAGTTGAAAACAATATTTATACTCACAATTAGTACAAATAGCTAACATTATCCGTAAAAAAATAATAATTTAACACGCTAATGAAGAGATTTATATGTATTGGGAATAGACATCAAAGGTATATTTTAAAACTGGTCAACAACACTCACTTTTTGAACCGAATATTTCAGAGAAACCATTCTCCATCATCAGCGGTGTAATGCTGTTGTTAGATTGACTGATGATTCTCCAGTGTTTCCCCACCCTAAATAGGGACAGGGTCGAGGGCTTAATTTCTAGAATACATGATTCTCTTCTAGAAACACCATCACAAAGGACAAAATAGTCCCAAACAGAAATGTTTGGTAGACTCATAACCGGTGCGATCTTACCTTTCCGATGTTGATTAAGATACTTCTTGCATCGATCCCGAGATGCGGAAAAAAACCAATAGTCATTTTGTCCCACATAAATGAATAAATAACAAAAACCCCCCGATCCCCCGGTGGACTCACCCAAAAGGTGACGTCACACCATATGATCGTCCCTTATCCGACTTGGGATCCCCTACTCGGACCAAACTTGTAGGGGTGGCGGGGTCGGGATAATCAACATCGGAAAGGTAAGATCGCACGGTTATGAGTCTACCAAACATTTCTGTTTGGGACTAGACTCAGTACACCGGTCGATCTTACCGCTTCGATGTTGATTAAGATACTTCTTGCATCAACATCTGAAAGATCGATCTAGCAAGTAACCGACGGATGGAGGTACAAGATTGGTCAGCATCTGATCAGGGATCGGGAGCGGTAACGATGGTTTTCGCGAGGTCAGAAAATATTTTCCCCAACGGTCGGGAAACAAAAAAGACCACGCGATCACAGACATAAACCTCCTTACTTAATAAGTTTGGTGGTTAAGAATAGCGACACTGGTTCTTACCATGCTGAGTATTCTGTATAGTCTGAAAACCTGGTACCCGTACACCACCGTATTATGATCGCCGAACAATGTCCCGGTAAACCTCCCGCCCGTCTCTGATTACTAACGTAAACGGAAGTATCGTAGAGAAGAAGGCGAAGGTGGCTTCGGGACACCGCCTGCTAGATCTCCTCAAGGGACAACCGAGCGGTATACCCAAGATGATGAGATAGCTCGTGTCGAGTGGGTCGGGACGCTTGAAACCTTCGCGATCCCCGGACCCCACCAACACCTGGACCAGCCATTGCGACAGCGGCTGGACCGAAAGGCTCTGTAAGGGTGATGAATGCGGTCGTGAGTCCCTCGCAAGGCTTGTGTTCGGAAGAAATAGTGCTGCAGCGCCTTATCGGACACCCCAGCCTATCTTTGGCTTCAGCCGAACCTTGCCCAACCCTGGGGATTGGAGAGGGACGAATGTCGGTATGCACCGCGCCCGTTCGTAGTCACGAGAACAGAGCGCCGAAACAGTGTCGCTCCAGTGTTTGTGAACACGGAAGCTAACCTCGAGACCGTGTGCAACTCAGCACCGCCGTCCGAAGCCAACGCCAAACCGGAAAGCCATCTTGAGAGTTACGTATTTAAGCCGCTTTTGACGGAAGGTCAAAAGGGTGACCCTTAAAGTAATCTAAGACTGTGTTGGGATCCCTTAGGAGGATCACTTTCCTTTTGGTAGACACTCGTTGAACATACCGTCGAGGCGTGAGACTAATAAGGTAACCATCGGCTATGATAGTCGACCCGTCTCGAAACCTCGGTGAATGGAGAGGACAGCTGACTTATAGCTGGCCCCAGTGGCCCGCTGAAGTCTTGCTTGGAACTTTTCTGTCAGAAACTCCGGAACTAGCAGCACAGAGGCTCTAGCGGAGAGCTATTTGTCTCATTGCACCAAGCGTAGTATGGAGCCAGACTCTGGCTATACGCACGGAGGGTAGACTTCGTCTAGCCCGGCGATGAGAAAAACAGCTTCTGATGAAAAGTATCCCTCCGCTGCGTGTTCCCTGGTAAGGGCCATGCAGCTAACTGCAGGTGCTCTAGTGATAGACTGGGTACCTCCGCTCCGGGCATCCGGAGTAGATCTGGTACCTCAGGGAGTGCCAGCGGCCTTGCCGCTAGCAGAATGACAATGCAGTCTTCCCACCCGATCTTGGCCACCACCCTCATGAGTAGTGAGATCGGAGGGACTGCATAAGCTGTCATCCTCCCCAGTCTATGGACAGAGCGCCCACGGTGAATGCTTGGGGGTCCGCGACCCTTGAGCAGTACACCGGCAGTGGATGATTGCGATGAGATGCGAACAGATCTTTCGAGGGTGGTACATCCCTTGAAGATCGTCTGAGCGACCTGCGAGCAAGGGACCATTCTGCTGGTCCCGACACCCTTCCTCGTGACAGATTGTGCGCGAGGATGCTGGTGACGCCAGCGATGTGTATCGCTCTCATCGTAATCTGCCTGAACTTGCACCACCCTATCAGGTGTCGTGCATGCAGGCTCAATCGTGGTGGCCCGGAGTCCCCTTGTCTGTTGGGGTAGGCTACCACGGTTGTGTTATCCGTCAGGACAACGGTATGTGATTCCACGATCACCTCCTCGTAAGCGAGGGAGGTTGATGTGAAACTCTGTCTCTATGGCCCCATAGGCCCGAGGCGGAGTCTCCGTGGATGTGGACCCCCAGCCCCGTTTTGACGCTTTATGGTGGTCACTACCACACGTGACATACCGGGGTGCAGGAAACCTGACACCCTGGGTCAAATTGGGCTGATGGGTCCACCACCAGAGTTCCTCTCGCGCGATCTCCGACAACGGAACCGCGAGGGATATTGGGTGACGACTGGGCCTGCAAGCAGGCTAGAAGGTGTAGTTGGGTAAGCCTAACGTAGAAACGGCAGTACAGTACGAGGTCTACCCTACTGGCCATTAGGCCTACCACCTTCATCCATGCCACAGCGGGTTTTGCCCGAGACTCGGCCAAGAGTCAGGCACACCGCACCATGTTAAATCACCCGCTCGGGTGAGAGCACCTTGAACCCCTCCGTGAGGGTGATCTGGGCCCCTACAAATAGTGGTGTCTGCGTCGGGACCACGCTGGACTTTTTGAGCTGATCAAAAATCCAGGGTCCCGCACCCTACGGACTATCAACCCCATGAGACCCGTAGTCTTCAGTGGAGTGCGTCCGTATATGAGCCAAACGTCCAGGTAGCAACTGATGTTGACACCCCTGTGCTTCAGGTACGCTGCCACCGCTCTGACCAAGAGTGTTAAACACCCTGGGAGAGATGGACAGGTCGGATGGCGGTATCAAAACTGGTAATTTTGATCCTGTACCTAGAAGCGCAGATGCCTCCGATCTTGAGAGGCGATTGGCATATGCAGATAGGCGTCCGAGAGATCTAGCGATGCTGTTCCCATGCTCCTGATGGGGCAGGCTAGCACCGGCGAGAGTCCCCATTCTGAACCTCTTGGGCCTGAAGAACGTGTTCAACAGCCTGCGGTTCGGATGGGGCTCCGTCGCCGGTCTTCCTTGGAGCCAATGGCTCCAAGATCACCCGTAGAACGGGGGTAGCCGGGACAATCGCCCGCCGGAGAAGCTGTGTGATCCCTGTCAGTAGTGCCCGACGCTGGGGGCCGTCTGACGGCACTACTGTGGACCTCTGAAATGTGCAGGCAGAATGTGGGGAGACTGGGTTGCCAGTCTGTAACCCCCACTCACCACTGACCATACCCAGGCGCTCAAAGAGATGGTTTCCCACCTCTGGGTGAAAGCCATAGCGGTCAGCCCACTGGGAGATCCCCTGTGGAAAAACCGCTGAGTCCCCAGGAATGCTCTGCCTAGCTTCCCTTGGAAGAGCGCTTGCTCTTCTTCGGGCTTGCCAGCTGTTCCTGTGCTACCCTTGCGCCTCCCAGAAATGGGTGCTGCAGAGGTAGTGGGCTCGGGTACTGTTGGTGGTGCACGGCCTGCTGAAGTCGGAGCTCCTACCCATGGTAAGGGCAGTTTCCGACCTCTTCAGAGTGCTCCCTTTGGTAGCTTCTTTGCACGGTCCTCCACCGTAGCGCAGAAGCATCCAAAGAGAAAAAGGACCCTGCCTTTCCATCGCGTTGAGCGATTGGAGTGGCAGGCCCCTCCCCCCGGCGCTGAGTGGACACCCTATGGGCTAGGCCCATGGAGCTCTCGTTGAGGCTAGCTGTTAGCACCGCTAATAGGCTCACCTCATGGAAGAGCTCAGATGTTGTCTGAGCGTGATACGCTTGCGACATCTGGGTCCTCTCGGATCCCCTCAGGTAGGTCCCGTGGTCCTCCGCGTTACACGCAGAGGAAGCGTGCAAGCACGCGGCGCCATAGCTCTACTGAGCTCGACAGCCCACGATATCTACCCGTGAGGTTTGCCGGGAATGAGAGTGCAGGCGTCCCCTGTGAGGAAGCAGCAGCTGAGCATCCTACTGAAAGGATCCCCTGGTCCTCCTCTATGGACTCCCCCTTAGGGGTGTCCGGAGGAAGATCAGTGCTGTTGCTCCCCTCAAGGGCAGCGGGGAAGGAGATTGTAGTGATGTCACTACCGGACTCAGCTTCCGACTCCTTTCCTCGCCCACAGTATCCGTATCATGCTCCGATGATAGCGGTAACTGAGGACGGGCATCTGAAAGCGGGTAAGAAGGCATAACCACTGTGTGGCTCGCCGACTACCTGCCAGCAGAAGAGGGAGTACTCCCGCAAGACCCTGAGGTATCCGCCATGGCACCACTGGGTCCGCATGCTCTCGCAGCCGTCGTCCTAGCGCTTAGCAGCACGGGCCTACCCTGATCAAGATCTGGGTTAGCCCCATGCCGGCTGGCCTGGTCAACAGCTGATGTTGGTACTGCGTGGCCATCGCTGGCGACACTTGCCACGGTGCTAGGCCGTGGAAGAAACACCCTGCGGCGGGTACCACGGGCATACCCAGCCGGCAGCTGACCCTGAAAGGATCCGCCACCAGGGTAACCCCATGGTACTGCAGTACCAGCACCGCCTCCCCCTTGTTGCCACAGAGACTGTGGCGACTAAAGCGGTGCTGCGGTACCGGTGCGGTATCAGCGTGGGTACCCGTGAGGGTTCCCAACTGTGGACCGCTGTACCCTCGCCACACTGCGTTCCCTGTTTGGGGGATCAAGCTGTGTGCTGGCGTGGTACCGGCGCGGTACTAGCATGGGTACCCGTGAGGGTTCCCGGTTGTGTACCGCTGTATGCGTGGTTCCAGCGTAGGTGCCCGTGAGGGCTCCGGCTGGGTACCACTGTACCCATGCCTCACTGCGTTCCCCGCAAGGGATCAAGCCCGTGTGTATGGGTACCCGCTATACCGGCTGTCCCTTGGCTAGAGGGAGCTTGCCTAGTACCACGGGTAGCTGAGCGTGCATACCCCGATCAATCACCTCGCCACCTGAATAGGCAGCGTCAATCAATGGAGCTATGCCCTGTTGATTTGACAGTGATCGATCAAGAGAGGGTAATTGACCCATTGACGGTAATGGATCACCCACGCTCCGCTGGCTCTCGAGGACATAAGTGGGTTGTTGATCAGCTAGGCTGTTCAAGCTACTTACTGTACCCTCTAGAGCTTCGCCCAAGGTCGCTGTGTGTGGCGGACCACTCACGGCAGCTATGGGCGGGTGCATAGCGGCTACCACTGAAGTCAAGCCGTAGCTCGTCTTTGTAGCTGCCACCGAATGCACCTGGGTCGCTGTCCCGTGAGAGACTGCGAGCCCAACCCCTGAATAATCGCCAGCCAGTCCCTGTGGACAGCCAGCAGCTATTCTAGGGCCCAGGGTATCACTCGGCGGTCCCGCCATGGAGCGCTGCCGTGTGACAACCCCAGTTGGTTCTGCTAAGACTACACCCACAGCGTTAGCCGCGGTATCGTCTCTGCTGAACCCATGCATGCTAGGGTTCAACCCAGGCAAGCCCGGGGCACCCTTGCATGCTGCCCGTCGCTGGCTACTACTGTGGCTGTTTGAGCCCGTAGATATGCCTGCGACAGACGGGTGTCCTCCTGCTAAAAACCCGTGAGGATTTTCGCTAGAGGACTGGTATCCTCCTGCTACAAAACCCGCTAGGGTTTTAAGCTGGTGGTTACCGCTCTGCTGCCTGCTACTTTGCTCCGACGTATAGTCAGTGCTTTCGCTGGCTGCTGAGCCTTTGGACGCGCTTAGCAGTCCCGAAGGAACCGCCTGCTTGTCCGGGGACCGGAGCCCCTTAAGCAGACCTGCCATGACCCATAGGGGCTGTCACAGCAGAATCTACCGTGTCGACTGGTATCCTCCTGCTGCAAAACCCGCTAGGGTTTTCGCTGGTGGTTACCGCTCTGCTGCCTGCTACTTTGCTCCGACGTATAGTCAGTGCTTTCGCTGGCTGCTGAGCCTTTGGACTCGCTAGCAGTCCCGAAGGAACCGCCTGCTTGTCCGGGGACCGGAGCCCCTTAAGCAGACCTGCCATGACCCATAGGGGCTGTCACAGCAGAATCCACCGTGTCGACCTTACCAGTGCCCTTGGTAGATTTCTTCTTCGTCTTATGGCGATGACGGAGCCTATCCCAATCGTCAAGCTGGAACTCGGAGAGTCCTAAGCAAAAGAAAGACATCTAGAAGATCGTGAGCACTCCCTGTGGGTGAAACAGAGCGGGTGTGGGTCCCGCTCCGTCACCAGGGAAGGGCAAGCCCGACAGGGCCGAGGCGAAGCGAGGAGAAAAGGGAGGGGCACTACCCCCCAACACGCGACTCAAGCCCAGT
Source organism: Amphiura filiformis (assembly GCF_039555335.1). NCBI lineage: Eukaryota > Metazoa > Echinodermata > Ophiuroidea > Amphilepidida > Amphiuridae > Amphiura > Amphiura filiformis. The sequence goes on from NC_092633.1 coordinate 62,891,460, forward strand.
AAGCAAACCTGAGCACGGAGGCTGGTCGCTAACGTTAGTGGTAAAGTAAGGACTGGCTAACTTTATTACTAAAATGTCAGACGGGTCCCTACCAATCCCCACCGTATGAATATCTGATTAACTCGTCTTTATGGGACGGTAATGAAGACATAACGATAGAGTAATCACCCTAACATAGCAACAATAACCTACCGTACATGAAATACAATGTGTATGTACAAACATCTATTGTAACTTACAGGCTGCAATGGTTGTTTTACGTGGGAAACAAAATGAATGGCGTCAACGAGCGGCCATTTTGAATTGCTCGTGTGTCCCGTATACAAACGGAGGCACGATATGTAGCTAAGTTTTGGATCGTTTTTGTCACTTTTTCGCCAGAAAATGCCGTCAAAACTATCCTCAGCCGAACAATACCGGTTTGGTTTTACCTAAGGTGTGAAACTACAACCGTATATCTCGCCTTGGTCGAGAAATTGATACACAGTGCTATGAACAATCGGTAGGCACGTCTGTGTCAGTCGGAGACCAAGGAGGATAAGGCGATCATATGGTGTGGCGTCACCTTTTGGGTGAGTCCACCGGGGATCGGGGTTTTGTTATTTATTCATTTATGTGGGACAAAATGACTATTGGTTTTTTCCGCATCTCGGGATCGATGCAAGAAGTATCTTAATCAACATCGGAACGGTAAGATCGACCGGTGTACTGAGTCAGGACATTGTCAACATCTAGAGTGTTGTTGACCAGTTTTAAAATACACCTTTGAGAACAATGTAACATTTTATCAGACACACACATGCATATGTTTTATAAAAAAGCAAATCGATTTCCCACAAAGATAATAACATTTCCCGCAATATACATTTCTTTATTTGAAAATGATCCTACAGTAATTGATTATTCGTTAATTCTTGCATTACCCTTGCTATGAGGGATATTGCATAGACACTTGCATGTAGACACTTGCATGTCTTCTGAGACCACATTGTGTTCGTGACCTAGATTCTACTTGGAACATAGATGCTTAGCTGATCAATGATGTTATACACTGAACTACAGAATATTGGGACACTCATTACATATCCAGGGGTGGTAGAACTTAAAGTATTCAGACAAATGTTTGCTCTTCTCTGCTTTAGAAATTTAGTTAGTTTTGCAAAGTTCAAGATGACACTTACATTGTACAAGAGACATAAATTAAGATGTTACGTTCATACATATTATGTTATTGCAAAAAAGGAAAAGATGAAGACAATTTTAACATCAGCATTTGGCTTCCAAGATGCACAGGACATCTGTTTAAAGCAGAACCATTTTCATCACATTCTACATGTATGTGATTAGTATTTGATGCAACAGCACGCTACATTCTCATTATATTCCTCAATTCTCTGAAAAATGAGGGCACCTTCTTCGAGTTCACCAGCTCAATGCCAAAATTGATTTAGTCCCTGCAGATATTGCACTAACTAGATTCCGAACTCGTGACATGTTTGTGTGTCGCTCATGGAGGGCAAAAAAGTGTACATCCAGATTATTTTACCACATGCCCAACAAACTTTGGGCATTCTGCCTGTATTATATGTTGTGCCCATAGTGTGTGTTAAGCACTACATGCACAAACAAATAGCTTAAAGACATCAATTAACTGATAAATAAATGCCACAGGTATACTATTTTGGACTCCATTTATGAAAACCAATATGCAAAGACTGTAATCTAATCCCACAAGATCTCATCGAAATAGAAGAAACCAATCCTTCAAACCAAAGATCCTGAAACACTATCAATGTCCTGACACATAGCATCTTGTAGATGGTGGGTATCCTACCAGAATCAGCTGCAGAAGGTAACCCTATTTGAAATTCACACTCCCTGTGTGGGAGATTAAGGTCATGTCTTCAATGGGGGTATGGATTTCAACTGGAATAGTGCAATGTGTGCTAACAACTACCAATTTTTTTGGATATACAAAGGGCATTCAACTCTGCTTGGTAAACAGTGAATGTTACCAACCTACAAATACTATTCCAAGAAATTAAGATCTTGGCAACAAATTGCAGCACTGATGATGAAACTGTGCCAATAACAGGCCAGCCTGGAGTTTGTTTGTTGTTGTTTATAACCCCACAAAATGAAGTTCACAATCAGATGAGATTTTCGCCACTGCATTTGAACATGCAACCATTTGAACTCATTGTTAAGTGACTTTGCATGTTGGACGTCTTAATGGAAATGAGGGTACAGGGATATACAGCAGATTCAGGGTGCATTTTCAGCAATTTTTATTTATTGATGACCACCAATTTCATGTAAATTTGGTTTAAGAAAGGGTTTTTTGTTTTCAAAATTCTTGAAAAAGTGCCAATTTTTCATTGTTATTTGCAAAATGTGGCTTAAAATCTGGTACTTTTTTGAGAGTCCCAGATGCACATTCCCACCCAATGTTGAGACCCCCCATCCATTTGATACCTTCATACTCTTGCAATATGATCCTACTTTTATATCGCAACAGGACTACCCTTCAGAATCGCATTGAGGTAGCATGCGTTTCACACATGCATCTATGCGGCATCTTTAAGTGAGTGTGTGTGTATGTTGCCAGCGTATTGAGCTAGCGCTAGCGATTTGAAGCTGCACCCAATGACATATGCACTGGCGTCACTGCCACATCAGGGTGAAAAATGGCGTCGGCGTGGGAGAGCGTAAGCGCAATGGTTAGAGTACTTGCCTTTAGTGCATGAGGTCCCGGGTTCAATTCCAGGCGGTGGCAATTTGCTGGGAAATTGACTTGGGGGAAAAAGTCTGAAATGAATTGGCAACTTCTGTAGATTAAATTCGGAGTTCCGCTCTCCCCATGGTTCATTTAGAATTGGGTAAATGAATCATGAAAGTACTCCGTCCGAAGTTAAGCCGTCGGTCCTGTGTGCAGAGAGCCATACCTGTACATGTATCTCGCAGCCAGTTTCGAAAAGAGTAGGGTGTTAACCCCTGACTGTTCCCAACTGGTCCCGGTGTTCAAATGGACCCCAATGGAAATAAGCTACAATAGAGGCTTTCTTGGGTTATCCAGGGTTGTTAAAACCCGAACAAATCAAATTTAAAAAAAAGAGGCTAATTTCACTCAATCACCAAAACATTTATCAGACACTTCTGCCTTCCAATTAAAATTCTTTTACCTTAACTATGTTTAAGTATACATAATTATACTGTTCTTACTTTGAGAGAGACAGATTCAAATATCTGCCCATGCACCCCTAACTTATACTGCATCTACAGTATAGGAGAAGAATGATTCAATCCACCTGTCTTCCTAAAATGCAGCGTACACCTGCTTTGGTAGTTATTTACAGATTATGTAGTGTTTCGATTTTCATGGATTTGGAAGTGGTGGCTATTTTAATAGCAAAACATAAATTGTATGCAAATCACTACTTATATGACATCACAAGCCATGGCTAGTGTTAATGATAACATATACATAATTCAGTTTCATTGATGTTTTGGTGACAATACACAGTGTTGTTTATAACGAGGAGGCCTATGTATATATAATAACTAGTGTAAGTTTATTTCTGTGTATTGTATATCATACTTTAATAGGGGCCCTGTGGATACTGCACTAATCACAGTTTATTTACCCCAATAAAAGATTTCACTGAATGAAATATTTTCAATGAGATGTAGGCCCCTACATAGATATGCAGGGAACTTAATTTTATATAATTATATTGCAGTCTTAAAATATTGTTTGATCAAACCCCATCTTCTGCACCTTCATCAGAAGTTGTGAAAATCAAACCGGATGAAAATCCCTTTGCAGACCTTAACAATTCAACATTAATTATGGACTAGGCCCCATTTACAAAATGTTTTGGGAGTCTAAAATGAAAATTCTTCACTTCCAAGTTCAAAGTCAAAGTACTTCAATTCTAATCAGGTTATATGTACCATAAGACTGCAAATTTGACGGTGTATGTACGGTCACTGAAATATGTTTGAATGTTGCATGTTATGATTTATGATGCTCAATACATGGAGCGAAATGCTTGGAGTTACAAAGGTCATCAAGCTATTCCCTGGAGGGCATCTATTGAGCATTGATACTAGCCTATTCACACAGGCATATAATCTTAAGATTATACTGATGAGTTCAACATTATTGGAAAAAGTAGCATTTCCACTATAATTCCATGTCAGTAATAAAGGTGAAATAGTGTGACCTGACAAACTTTATTTTTAGTATAATATGCTTGTTCACACTACCTACCTACCTAGTTCACAGACAAGCAACAAACATGTATTTCTTTTCCTGATGCCTGACTGATATGCAATCAGTTTCCAAGCTGTATGTCTTATAAAGCTAAACAGTTCCTGCATGGTCTTGAGGTGAAAGTTCTGTCTTTTCTCCACTTGATTCTAAGTCTTGGAAGACCTTTCTGTTTGCATTCTGCATGCAATTATTATTAGCCAATAACGCCCAATGTTTTTATGATCTCCGAGATGACTAACTATTATTGACTATATTTAAGTTTTTAATTCAAAAAGTGCTGAAAGGTACACTTTCCTTTCTTTCTATCATACTGCTTCACCTTCATAGATGGGTATCAACCTATCAACGCTAATCTAAAGGGCTTCCTGTGAACAAACAATGCAGACAAATTGGATCTGCCAAGTGTAAATACCATCTACATGTATATGGAACCAAAGGCTAAATGTCCCCTCCGAAGGACTGGGTAGCCCCTACTCTCATGGTTCATTTACCCAGTTCTAAATTACAGCAGAAAGCAGTAGTCAGATTTTATCCACAGGTGTTACCATGAAATTCATCTAATAAGCTGCCACAAGCCAGGGGCTGAATTTGGGACTTCATGAACCAGAGGTGAGTACCACTGTGCCATATCTTCTTGTCTCTAACTCCTATGGGTGCCAATCTGATTTGGAGCAGTTCTCAATGAGTTACACATGAGGCTACAAGAAGTCCGCTCTCTCCATGAATCTTCTGGTGGAATGGTCCACTTGAATCAATGAATTAATTAGATTGAATCTCCTTGAATGTCAATGGTTTGAATGCTGACGTGATCAAAATAGCAGGTTGAGAGTTCCAATTGACAAGTTTTTTTGAAGAAATTGAAAATTACTTAAAACATACATAGTATTCAACTGAATTGCAGTACTTTCATGTCAGCGAGTAGTACGTGTGCACACAAATTCATGACACACATCAAAGTAGTAGTTTGCACAACATTCTAAACATGGAATATAAGTTAGTAGGCTAGCTGCTTGCAACAAACATTGCTGTGACCTAAGGTTCAAAGTCATGGATTGCACATTGTATTTTAATAGCATACCATTGCAATGTATATGAACTGGCAGAAAAACTATGAATATGATTGTGCTTGTACCACTTCAGTCTGTGACAATTTGTTGTGTAGCAACAAATAATGCAACTCCCTTGATTACACCTTCCTTGAGAGAAAAATGTTCAAATCTAAATTTTCTCACACTTCAGCTCCATTGTAATGTGTAAAACCGAAGGTATCGGTTATTCTGTCCTGAAGCATTCCACATTTTCCAGTCATTTACTTCTTTATTTATTCATTTGCTTATTATTTAATTAGTTGTTTACTTACAGTACGCCAAATCTTTAAAAAGGCTAAAGAAAGACGCATCCCAATACACTGGAACTTTGTAGACTTCAAAGCAGCATTTGACACCAAAGGGAGGCCCTTTGGAAATGTCTGCAATCAGTAGGAGTAAACACCAAACTGGTGAACCTCATTGCAAAAATGTACGATCAAACCAAATGTTCAGTTGTGGTAAATGGAAAGATCACCGATTGGTTTGAAGTCCTAGTTGGTGTTAGACAGGGATGACTTCTCTCACCATACCTCTTCAATCTATCTGGAGTTTGTCATGAAGGACATCCAAAATCTAGGCTCAGGTGTGCAGGTGGGTGACATGTGCATTAACAACATCTGATATGCAGATTACACCACACTCATGGATATGGACTTTGAGAACCTGCAAATCTCCACTAATGAATTGGAAAAAGCATGCAGCAGCTGGGGAATGAAAATTAACCCAAGAAAATGCAAGATCATGTCTAACGATCCAAGAGATATCATGTTGAACCAAATGCCCATTGACAAAGTAAATAACTTTGTCTTTCTGGGTAGTAGTGTGCCCTCAGTAGAAGAGGATATTAAATGTTGCACAAAGTTGGCAGCCTGGGCATTTGGTAGATTGAAAAATACCATCTGGTCTAACCATGACATCACCAGATCGCTGAAAGTAAGGATCTATCATACGCTCATCCTCCCTATTGCCACCTATGGGTCAGGATCCTGGCGTTACGTGAAACTGATCGACACACACTGGATGTTTTTGAAATGCGATGCCTTAGGGCAATGCTTGGAGTTTCCCTACTTGACAAAATCCGCAACACTTCCACCAGACAGAATCTCAACATCACTAGCCCCATCAACGATGTTATTTGCCAGAGACATTTGAAATGGGCTGGGCATATCCTCAGGATGCCTCAACATCGGCTTCCCCACCAAACCTACATTAACGACTTCAGCAAGAAAATATAGTGTTTTTTATGAAAGCTAAATTAATTCGAAACAAGTGTAAATATGCCAATACAATAGACTTGTTTGTACATGCTTGGATCTGTAATTAATTTGCTCAAACTCCATAATGGCACCTGGATTAATGTAGCTTTCATCAGAAGCACTCTATATGCTTGTACAGTCCATGGTTTTACGATATTCATTTACTTAATAATTTACTTATTTACCTAATTATTTAATGCGGAATACAAGGCATTTTCTGGAAACGAGGTGGTTCTTGAACCAAAAGTCTTACCTACTTTCGCAACCGACTGCTTTTATGATCACTTTTGTTAACAGCAGTAAAACAATAGGGATGGCAATCCTGAATAGGTCCTCCAAAGACATAGGAAGTGAACACCACGCTTAGCAAATATTCATTAGAGACTTTTTTTTTCATTTTCAGCCTATTTTACAGGTTGACCTCAAGTAACCTTTGACCTCCATGTGACCTTGAACACCACCAGTATCCAACATGCAGCTTGGCCCAAGTTTGATATAAAATTGGATCGGTTGAGCCCATATTTATTGGTCGAGCTATGAGTTTTAAAATATTGGACGAGACGTAGTCAAGTCCAATATTTTACAACTCATAGCGAGACCAATAAATATTGGGCGTAAAGCATCAATTTTATCATTATTATGTTTTGGATCCAATATTATCACAACTTGGATCCATCAAAACATAATAATGGTTGCAAATGGATTTAAACTGTATGCCATTTTCAGCCTATTTTACAAGTTGACCTCAAATGACCTTTGACTTCGGTGTAGGACCTGAAAACCACTATAACACGAAAGTTCCCATAGTGCAGCTATGGCACTAGTTTGATCTAAAATTGAATCAATTGAGCCATTATTTATTGATCTCGATATGACCAATAAATGCTAGGTGTAAAGCATCCAATTTCATTTAGTGTTATGTTGTGCCGTTGTGGATCCAATAATTTCACATACTTGGATTCATCAAAACATAATGATGATTGCAATAGGATTTCAAATGTTCATGTGAGACCAAATTTTAGCAAAAGCCTTATATAATTGTTGATGGACTGACACACACCAATACAGACTGATTGACTGCCGCACAACTTGTGATGCTGTAAGGTCTTTTCCTTCGGACAACCAACATGTGAAAATTGATGCATAAATAAATTCAGGCTATTTTTATTTTGCAGACTTTTGCCTTGAAATTTAGTCAGTGTGTCTAATGAGCTCTAATGTATTACATTGTCTACCCACTCTCTAATTTGCATGTTTGCAAAAATAAATAGCATTATATTAGTTCATTAATTATGCAAATATGGGTGAGAAGCTGAACTGTTGCAAAAATCAGCAGATCTCCTCCCTTTCTCACTCTTGGTGCAAGATAAAAAAATAAATAAAAAAAGATCAGTTACCATTATTGCGTCAAGGACAATTATTTTGGAACTTGGGCACAGTATGTTGTATAGACATTATGTGGGGCATTTGATGATGATATCAATTAAGTACTCATTAGCAAGATTAGCAGACTATTAAATGATGTAACATGGTGGTAGTCATGGTAACAAGATGGAAGCAGACATGTCTAGATTATTGGTCAGTCAATAATTTATTTAGGATTAGGTAGGACAAATTATGCTCCATATTAAACCACCCACCCTGTTAGAGCCTTAACTAAACATCATCAATCAATAGATATTCGATATATGCAAAAATGCAAAATACCATACCAAGTCTATAACTGCTGTCGCACTGTGTATCCCTGTCGTGCTGTAGCACTACTCTCGTTTCAGAGAAGAATGGCAGTCCTTTGCTTAGATTGATAAGAGCACCCTGTTAATGGGCGGCATATGCGGCACTTGGTGTTCTCTTCAAGAGCGCCGCTATGCGCTGACCAACGTTTTGACGCATAATCGAACAATCAGATTATCGGTCTGTTATGATTGTCAGCCAATTGATTCAGCCAATCAGAACCCACTTCCGTGTTTACACTGAGCACGCTCTCAAAATGTAAACAACTGCCGTTCTTCTCTGCCAGAAACTGTAATTATTACCGGTAATAAAGGGCAATGACAACATGCATGAGCTCAACCCACATCCATTGTACCCTGCAATTTGGCACAATCTGCAGGCAAAGAGAACCAACCTCCAAAAGCAGCAAATCATTCAAATTTACAGACACTATTCAACTATGTTTTTAAACAATTGACAAATGGTGAGCCAAATTTAGCAACATTTTGAATAGTTTCCATGGTTTCTGTCTCCAACAAATGTTGCTTTCATACAGGAAATGATGAAATAAGAATTCTTACATGACTCTGAAGAGATTCTCAGAATTTGTTTGAGCCTACCCACTGGGTAGGATACAGATTATCATTATTCTGTTGCCAGAATCAAGTGGATGCATTAGAGTTACCAGACCTTTTCACTCTTCTACCACTGCCAGTCATTCACACCATTGATTAAATGTGAGCCAAATTTAGCAACATTTGAATAGTTGCATCCAACATAATATTATTACTGTCAAGATATTAAAAACCTTGAGAAGTAATGTATGTGGGGAATTGCATGGATATAATGTATCGGTATATAATGCCCGAATACAAGGATTTTAATCATTAATGGCCTTCAAAAGATGAGATGAATGCTTCCACAACTTTTTGATTAATTGATGCACGTTCACACCTTAAAAATTGCCTTGCCCCTCCCAGCACATAATTAAAGGGTCGCACACAGACAACAACTCTTATCACAACATCTTGGCAAGAATCTACGGGGAAAAATGGTATATGAAATATTGGTAGGAATATTCCAGAATCAATTAATCAAGGATTTTAAGGTACATGAATCCAAAAATTGTTAATTTGATGCGCAGTACTTAATTGAATCATTTTTATTGAAGAGAAAAGATACCCATTTGTTTGCTTATTCATGTTCTCTGAATAAACATGTTCCTGTACAAAAATGTAGTGCTGCTGTTACAGTGCACAATGTTAACATCAACATATTTCACCAACGTCAACATAATTTAGCATTAGTATAAAATTGTCAGGGGAAAACACACTGGTGGATAAAAGAAAAAAAATCATTTTATTAACAAAAGTATCAATATAAACACAGAGATGGGCTTTTCAACCAAGAAACGATCTTGCAGGGTTCGATAAAACTGGTGTCGTGGAGCAAAATGCTCCATTTTGGACAACCTGCTACACAAATTTCAGCTTGTATAGTAATTTTTTACAATGTAAACATATGCTAATATTATAAGAACATCGCCTAAATAAGGTTTTCGCTAAAAATTGCTATGCAAATTTTTCAAAGTAAATCAAACCCTGCGATCTTGTATTCATTTAGAGGGAAGCCTGTTTTGGTTCGAAGAATAATGGGTGCATACTTTTCTATTTTTTATGACTGGTATAGTTGGCGATCTGAAAAGTACTACCTAATGTTCGATGTAAGGGTTTTGCAACAGTTTGACATCTAAAATATTTTAATGACAGAAAAATGTCTTGCGACTTATGGTTCAATTCTTCAAATACACAATTACTGGATGTAAATTTCTGTCAGTTCTATTATAAAGAACATCAATTTGAACAAAATCTATTGAATCATAAACAAGCAATTAGTTCAGTTTGAGACCGTTCTTCTTCACCAAGGACAAAATTTGGCTTTCTGACCCAATCTACCATCGGGTTTATCTTTTCTAAATAAACATTTGTTTGGCACTGTATCTATTCTCTGTGAAGAAAACAATAGTAATCAACTTGTTTATCATACATGTACTTGTTCGTCACACATGCTTATCACAGATTTCCGAGTGTGAGTGTGTGTAAAGTCCACAAATTTCTTTACTTTACATAAAATACCTGTCACATTATTAATAGTATTCAAAATTGCCTACATGGTGCGACATTCTTAATTCTCATATTGCCAACAACAAAATAAACTTCAAATTTGAGTTTTATTTTGTGTGTGTACTTTGGACACTGCATTGTATTGGTATCAATATCTACAGTCATAATTTCAATTGAATGATCACATCAGTTTGCCATTTTAGATGTGTATGTTGCATGAGTCTACTGCATCCAGTAACCTGCCTGTTGGCATGTTGTCTTTGTTTAGTACCAGAAATGCTGGCGTTTGTCACACCATGTTTATTCATGGACTGTGGGAGTCTTGCGTAGCCATCTCTATTATTGGGTGGGAAAATAGAAAATGGATACATAGCTAACATGTTAACATGTGTTTCTTCATTTTTTGCCAACATGATCTTCATCCGTGGCATTGTCTTTTTTAAAGACATTTCTTGTTTGACACTGAGCTGACTTTGCTCAAATGATCATACATTTATGATACACAAGTTAAAATTTTGGTTACATCCTTTTTTAGTTCAACCTTCTTGCTTGGCCTTTATCCAGCATTGAGAAGAAGTAGAAGGTAGACATTTTTCAACAGCTTTTATTTATAGAACTTGTGAGAAAAATTTTGTTTTGATATATCTATTATCCTTCGTTGTATGCGAAGGGAAACTTATTTGGGATTTGGTGCCTCGGAAAAGGACATTTTCACAGATACCTATAAAGAAGACTTTTAAGTAGAACCAAATGAAGTGACCATAAAATACAATTTGGTAACTTAAAATGGTTTAAATTGAAGCAGACATAAAGAAAAACATTAAAAATTGATGTAAAATGACAAACAAGTTGGTTCACTTCACTGCTGCTTTTTAGCTAAATATCATCTTGATAAAATCTAATGTTCTTCTTCAAAATAAACAATAGACGTTTGACTGCAAAAATGGGCTGTATAAAGAAATGGCTAAATGGAAGCATTTTATTTTTAAACCTTCTGTGGAGGCAGCACTTGGTATTTGAACACCAAGGAAAGTTGTCTAAAAATATCAAGTGAAAAAGGTGGCTTTTGTTTTTTTATTTTTAACTTTCAGTTTGGAGACTTTAAAGTAATTATTTCATAAAGATGTAGTCTCCATGCAGATTCCCATGATGCTCTGAAAGGTCATCAGACATTACAGTTAAGCCATATTGTAACATTTGCCGAGGAGGACACCCTTTAAAAATCAAGACTTTAGGTGCTGTAGTTTTGTCAAAATCCAAGATTTTGAATAAACCGTCTGAACAAGCTGTTTAATTATTAACATGGAATTTATTAGTACACAGTACGTACATAGCGTGCGGGTCAGTCACAACATATCGAAAGAACCGACCAAGTCAAATTCAAAGGAGTGGTTCACATTGGCGGCATATCCGCTGGTATTTATATAGCAATTTTCTCTGTATTGCCTCGTCTGTTTGAGGACATGTATCACATATCTGACAGTGAAAACTAACATTTTATGAACAAAAAATACAATTCTATTAAAAGACTATTTCTCATGAAAATGTTACAATATGGCTTTAAAATGGGACTGTAAATTGAAATCTGTTTACCCTGACTGCTCATATCCACAAATACCAGACTTGAGTCCTGTTTATCAGGGACAGTCTGTGTATCTCAGTGGTTAGAGCACTAACCCTGCAAGCGAGAGGTCTGTGGTTCAAGTCCCAGCACAGGCCGGTATGCCTGGAGTTTTCTCTTGTTTATCTGCCTGTACATGTTATGTTTCCATAATACATGATTCTTCTTTCCCTGTATGTTGATATACATGTATTAAGAATAATGATTAAGCATCATTAATTTGATCTTGTGCACTAGTTTGCAATGTTTGAATGTTTCTTTGTTCCATATCATGCATGTTATAATAGCAAAGAGTAAACCAGGTGATGCCAGCTTATAATGACAAAGAGTAAACCAGGTACATACATTTTATAATAGCGAAGTGTAAACAAGGTGATGATGCTAGCTTATTTTGCTTGTGCATATATGATTTCCAAGAGGATGGTACCAGTCGCCATTTTGGTTTTTATGTTTCAACCTATGCCCACCAGTACCATGTGGGCAGAGGGAAGGAGGGGTGTGACTCGACTAGCACGATGTGATGGGTCGTATATGAAACCATGATGATGCATTGACTTGCTTTTCACACTGCATGTGACATGCCACAATTGTATACTCTTTTATAGTATACACAGGTGACCACAATGTTTATAAACAAAAGGTATAGGACCTCAGGTCCACTATATATTGTTATGGTGAGGTAATAGTGCTCTCTATATGACCCCCTATATCACTATTCAATTGCACAATATCTGATTTGCGGAAGTTTTTAAAGCAAAAGATAATCTGTGTGCATACTGCTGGGCAAGGAACAATGGCCAATTGCCAGCACACTGCTTGGTCATGACAGCACATCTTGACTCATCTATGGATACATGTCTTCAATGATACATGGATTTACAACCTGCTTGGTAAATGATGACAAAAGCTTTTGATCATGTTAACATTGGAAGGACTTTAACTTACCATTGGTTAGCCCATAGAGATAATAGGTGATACTCAAAGAAATTACACCTGGAGAAATCATACTTAACATAGCCACATTATGTAATTGTAATGCTATGGGAAACCACCATTGTTTGTTACTCGTGGGGATCAAAATAGCATTACAAAGGTTTGGGCATGTATTTTACACTTGCATCATTAGCACAACCCATAGATTGCAAACATTTGCTCACTTATGAAGCTTGTCAGGCATGTGGTGAAACAATCAGAAACAACACTATTTTTCCCTTCATACCATTTTCAGTTGATTATTAAGTTTCATTTGATGAATATTTTGGATACCAACTTTTTTGTACATGATTGATCTAACCATTTACAAATACCGTATTGTTCCTAATAAGCCCCCAAAATCTATTAAACGTCAAAACGTCAACCTCCAAAATTTTCCAAAATAATAATTGAAAAAGTAATAAAATTTATCAGTGCAAATGTTCATCACAAGAATGTTTAAGATCATTCCTAGGTCTCACTGAATATTATAGGAAATTCATTTCTCATCATGATGATAAGCCATTCCTCCTGCAAACAGACACCTCTAAAACTGAAATGGGTGGTGTTATTTTGGTCATTTACTGTAAAAATGTACAAAAAAAATTAATCCCTAATAAACGCCACCCTTCATGAAATCTCACGGCCTATGGGCGCTTATTAGGAACAATACGGTAGATAAAAAATTCAATAAAATGAAGATTGTACAGATAATATAAAACACAATACGAGTAGCATTTGCTGCAAGAAAACACACACTTATCCTGAGCCTTACCAAAGCATTTGTCAAGACACGCATCTCTAGTGTAGAAGTTGTTTTCATTTCCGTTGCAACCACTCCATACGAACTGCTGACAATTATTTTTAGTGATGTTATAAAACCAACGTTTCACTTCATTTGGGCATGGACCTCGCACAGGTGGCTGTGCACACATGGCTGTATGAGAAAGCAAAATGAAGAAAAAAATGCAAGCAGCGTGAGCTGGGATATAAGGAGATGTCCCCACCCTTTATTTTATTAACCAGGACACACTTTGCATGAACCATGGACCACTTGAAAATGCCAATGTTTTTATAGGAGATTACTATCAAAAACCGAATTAAAAAGACTAGTTTGCGTCTAACGTTAGAGTAAAGGCGCGACGTGATTGGTTATTCACCTGCGCAGTACGGCATTTTTGGTGTAGTTGACAGGACATCAGACGCAAACTAGTTAAGTCTTTTAAATTCAGTCTTCAGATAGCTCTTCATTTCTCTTAGCAGACTTCCAAATATATTAAAATTTCAAATTACCAATTAATATAATGTTGCTTCATATGAACAGATGGGTTGTTCATGTTTATTCTACAGCGAGCTAATCAGTTAACCCATGATTTATGTATTCTACTTTAATACATATTGGTGTATAGCTCATTGGCTACAGGTGTCTGCCCATAGCCCACTTATTTCTTGATACAGGGCTGAAGCAGGAAAACACCCACTTACTGGTCTCCTGATGGATGGGGAAATCCTGGTACAGATGTATAAACAATGGATTGAATTATAATCGCCCTAGATATCATGACATGAACAAATTTCAGAATTTTCAACCCAAGAAGGAGCAGGTATTGCTGATACCTTCCTGTTTGTTGGCATTTCAGTCAGAGCTCTTAACCCAGCTTGAAGCAGCATGGTCATAAAATGAGATGAAGAATAGCAACAGTGACCCAAAGCTGAACATGAATAAAAAACAAGTCAACAGTCTTTGAAAAATTGCAAACACTATCTATGCATACATTAATTACTTACAATATGACCAGTTTGGATAAAATTCTTTTCATAAACCCAGACTGGATGAGTGGGAAAGAGAGCTCTTTACAATTACCAATCAGTATGTTAACATACAAACAACATACATTGGTAATTCACTTGAATTCTAAAGGTTAAACACTTCAATTCACTTCAATTCCCAAGTTTAGCCAGTTAAAGATCAAGCACGAAAATCAAATGCCTTGTGTTTTCTTGAATTGAATTGAATTTTAGAATGTTGAATCATACAGAATGCTCAGGACTACTTTTTCAATTGTCCATCTGAGCATGAGTCAATGATAATACTTACAAATACAAACCTCCATACAGCATGACCTAGTTGGTTTCACTAAAGTTGCACCAAACATCACTGTTTTTTCTAATCTTATTCGTTCATTGCAACAGCTTACATACATGTATGTATTTTTCAACATGACCAGTACATTCGGTGAATATATGGGATGGGGCCCTATATCTGCATTGGCTGACAGGTGTCATATTTTTACAGTATGTACACTGTACAGTATAGAATGCAGACATTGCCAAATGTATACAAGACTGCTATTGCAGATAGGGCCTTCTTACACTCGCTAATGACTACAAATTTGGTAACAAACCAAATTGTCAGTTGAATGCAAGAAATCTAAATGCATAATAATAACAATGTACTTACAACCTTCTTAATATCAATTGTCAAAATGTTTTTGTCCCCATATTTTCATTGCTTTCCTGTCTGGATGCCAGTGTCTAATAGCCTTCCTACATAAATTTATGGTAGTTTTTTTCTAGCTGTTGAACATGCTGGTGTCTGGACAAGTAATGTAAAATTTCTTTCTCTTCTGAGAATTTCCCTTTGTGTAGGCTTAGAGAGAAAACAGAATCTCTCATTTCTCGCTGTGAATCTCACTTTTTAGCATACTTTTGGTCATACCGGCAGCAGGTCTGCTCATGCAATGTAATGGTTAAATGAAGTCAATAGAGGGCAGTATTTTTTTATTTAACCTTAACAGAACTAGGACTCACGAAAGCTCACTATTAAAACCGCTCTGCGTGCATGCATTCCACGGGACTTGATGACGCAATCAGACCAAGTCATATATACCCAGGGAATCGTTGGCTGGGCCAACGTCACCTGTGTAGCTACATGCTGGGGATCTTCTGCGTGGCATGCGAGGGGTCCGAGGTTCGAATCCCGGGGGTGCTAAGTGACTTTCTTCTTCATCTTCTCTCCTTTTTCGTTCCTTCTTTCCTTCCGATAGCCAAAAAACCACGGGTAGGGTTAGGGTTAGGGTTAGTGACCATGCATATTTTTCCTATATGCCTCCTTAACCCTAACAGAACTAGGACTCACTAAAGCTCACTATTAAAACCGCTCTGCGTGCATGCATTCCACGGGACTTGATGGCGCTTAATCAGACCAAGTCATATATACCCAGGGAATCGTTGGCGGGCCAACGTCACCTGTGTAGCTACATGCTGGGGATCTTCTGTGTGGCATGCGAGGGGACCGAGGTTCGAATCCCGGGGGTGCCACGTGCCTTTCTTCTTCCTCTTCTCTCCTTTTTCGTTCCTTCTTTCCCTTCCGATAGCCAAAAAACCACGGGTAGGGTTAGGGTTAATTAATTCTTTTTTTCCACCAAGTATGAGGCATAAATGTCCCTTTTTCCCGTCATCAAGTCACATGACTCTGTCACTCCGGGTTTCCCAGTGAGTCGTGTGATTAGCTTTACTGCTCCTGTCACAATTCTGATGAAGTCCCACGGATGTGGTGATGAAAGTAATTAAAAGTCACTATTTTGTTGAGATAACTGTTTAAAACATTCATTTTTCCATGTTATTCTGACCCATTTCCGGTTTCGCTACAGACAGGGAGCGAGGGAGGGAAGACGTCAGCTAACAAACGAAACTAGTTATATCTACAGGACTTCTGTAAAGTAAATTAATCTTACGCTGAAATCAGGTCGTCATCGACTTTGTGATGTATGACACAGTTGTGATGACAACAATGCATGAAATTTGATAGCGCTTAAAACATGTTTGAGATCTTGACAAGAAAGTAGTAACTTGTAAGTACATAGTAATGACAACGCACTACAGTCTTTCTTGCTTTACAGATTACAACATATCATTTTGTAAATCAAATTGAATTGTTATCATCATATAGCAATACTTACCAGGTGGATGAGTAGTTGGCGGGACAGGTTCAAGTGAAAAATCCAACTTTCCATTGCAGAAGTCTTCGCTACAGCACATGGACATGAAGTACGGATCAGGCTTGGTATTCTGACAAGAAAAAGGACGTCCTTCAGGTCCATGAGGGTTGTCTTCACACTTGAGGATGGTTACTTCCATCGACATGTCATCTCGCATTTTTGTTGCCACACAATGACCTGTGGTTATGGTGCATGTTTGGTTGCTCCGACAGGCCACATTGGCGCTGTCATTACAATTGCATTTCAGACCTGTAATTAACAAAACAGAACAATTATACAAAATAATAAATAACAGTTTGTATTTGGCAAATGAGATCACCATGATGGATTGATTCACTATTTTTATGAATTTAGCATTGCTCATATTTTCTAACAATGTAGAAAACTATCATTATGCTGCATGAAAATATTAATGTGTTTCCGGTCACCCACTTGTGTCCTTCTCAAACTTCCCGGCCCAAAAATAGACACCATAGTCAAAACATTTAAAGCTTCTGTAGGCCTACCATACAAATGAAACAAAAAACAAAACAATTTGCTGTATGAGAATTGCTCTGGTTTAGAACTAGCCCTAGTTCCTCGGTGGGGATCAAGGCGCGTAGTGCCGAGACGCGCAGCGAGGTGCGTTAGCGCCGAGCAGCGAGGCGCGTATAGGACTGGTGGATTTTGTAATGTCAGAGAGGAGTTGTCATGGTCACATACAGGCACTGAACAAGTGCTACTCTGGTTCTCAAATATGACATATTTTATAATAATTAATACATAAATCTTCTCCTGCTAGTCTCTAACTTGGACCCCTGTGATATCCAATCCCAACTTTTCTGATGATAGATCCAATTTATGTGTGGACAATATTGGACCAAATAAATTGTGATGACATTGTCCACCTATATGCATTAGGTCTGCACGTCATTTCACTTGTATCACCCATGTTTTTAATTTTTTTAATTAAAATATTGGCCTAAATGAAGAAGATTTTCAGGTTTGCCAGGAGGCAGGGAGATTGATGCATTTTCCGCAAACCTTCTGGCAAATCAGGGAGATGTGGCATCTCTGCTATATATGTGCTGCTTAATTTTTCATTTCAAACCAGGGATGTTATCGACACAAAAATGCTTTACAAGAAAACTTGGCACAGTGTAGTTGCAGAAGTAACAAGTGAGGTCCCTGCCTAGCAACCATTATTTTGCTATCAGAACCTGTGACCACTGTCACATAAATAATACTTGAAATAAACAATCCTGATCATTGAACTGCTTAGTCAACCAACTTTTGCTATCATCTTCTAGGAGAAAGGTCCATGATTCCACCGTTTTCCACCTTTACATACTTGTAGGGTATGTCAGGGCATTACCCTCAACTCATCCTGTTTTTAAGTTACACCTCATCATCAATGTTGCAATGTATATTTATCATAGGAAGAAATCTTTATTCCTAATTCATAAGTTGTTTGATGATCAGTGAAGTAGTCACTAGTTTGTTTGATGAACTCATGAAAACATACATACATGTACACATACATGTACACAAACTGGTACACTCAAATATCAATTAAAACAAGGCAGTTCTCGAACCACAAGTCTTGCCTGCTTTCGCAACCACCTGCTTTCACCATTATTTTTAGAAGCAGAAGTAAAAAAAAAAAGGGACAGTGGTCCCACATAGGTTGTCCGAAGATCAAAGTTCCCATAATGCAGCTATGGCCTAAATTTGGTTGCTATTGGATTTGAACTGTTCATATGATACTAAATTTTTCATTTTCAGCCAGGCGGCATAGGACACGCAACACATGACGTACGAGGCTGGCGAAGATACAGGGCTGACAGCCCCATTCCAAATACACGGTTAGCAATTACAAATGGAAAATTAACATACTTGCAGTGGGGTACTTTGTCGCACTTCAACGGTTTTAGAGTAAGATAATTTTGCTTTGACACCACATAACAAATTTAGAATTGTTTGTGAAGATTTCATGATTATGTGTTAATCCAATGGCGACGTCAAAAATGGCGATATCGCTTCCACCACCGCCTGTTTTCAGCCTAGTTTCCAAGTTGAACTCAAATAACCTTTGACCTCCGACATATGTGATCTTGAACACCACTATTACATGTAGGCCCTACATGAGAGTTCCCATAATGCAGTGATGACCCAAGGTTGGTTGCAATAGGATGGAAACTATCCACATGAGACGGAAACTTCCAGTCGGAAAAGTGATTATAGTCTCCTATTTTCACCCCCTTGAAAAAAAAAACACTAAGTCTTCATTTCCTTTGTTTATTTTACTTTTCAAACTTTGGGACCAATTTTTTGAAAATAACATAAAAGCCAGTCAACATATTAGATGGCCGGATCATACATTTCTCTCACAGGATTCATTCAATAAGGCCTTATAAAATTAATGATTTGGTTCTCGTTCAAAGGATTTTCGTTAATTGATGAGGGAGTGTTGTTTTTTTTGCTGTTTTATTTTTTCCAATTGTTAAATTAGCATTGTCAGTAGTTTTTGGTCTTTTCCAACAGTGCTGCAGGAAAGGAGGAGGTCCTGTTTCATTTTCTTTTCAAATGTGAGATTCTGAATATTAAATAAACCCCTTAGAGTACCACAAAAACACTTCGAAGTGATCAAATTGTTCGCAGATAAACTTGTTTATGTATGTATTAAGTTTTCCTAAAGCATTCCAGACTCTTTAATAAGTTTAATTTTTGAAAAATCTGTAAAAAAAATCTGACAAAACCCAGAAATAGAGGCAGGAGAGGACGAGAACCAAAACATTACAATTTTTCGGCCTCCTACAATCACAATGCATACATTTAATGGAACATAAATCTCCAAACCTAACGAATCTACCAACTGGCTTCCCCTGCAATCAGCCAAGTAAACCAGGAGGGGGTATTATGCTGCTGCTAAACATGCAGTACTTTAACAATAATATGTTCTACATACTAAGTACAATGACGAGAGGTTAATTCATGGCAGTGACCCCAAAAGAGGGATCTAAAAGGGGGCTCCAAGGTTAAGGCAATATAGTGGGGAATCCACATACTAACCCAGATCTACTACATGTACTCCAAACATGCTATATGCCCTTTTTGTAAAAAGATACTATAATATGATTTCATTTTCCAAAGGAGATTCTGAGAAAAGTATTCCTGGAGTTTTGTTGTTCATAACAAAATAAATTCACATTTCTATTTCTTTTCTCAATAGGTTCAATTTTCCTGTTGTTTCAATATATCTTGTTCGGGGGCTTTTTGTTCATCAATCTTTATTCCTTTTGTTTGTTTGGGAGGGTATCAGGTATATGCCCAGGGGTGGCTTTGGAGGCTAAAGCCCCTCCCGCTCAGGTATATGCTAAAAACATGACAAATGGGCATATTTTAAGCACTCAGCTAGGCACCCGTTGAGCAGTTGCACATCCAGGCCTCAAAGGTTGAAGGTTTTTGGACAAGTCAACATCCACAAGCATATGATACAGATCTACCCAGGCTATAGGTGCCACTACTATGCACAACACTTTTTGCATGGATTGGATAGCAAAAAATGTGGCCCCAATCAGCAGATAGCTCAAACTTTTTACCCTAGTGTAAAAATGGTACACTAAAGGCTGCATATTTACATGTAGTCCTTAATTTTCAAAAAGTTTTCCAACTCAAATAATGGCTTCAATTGCCTTTCATTTTCAACCAAATTTCACATTCATCATACATGAAGGGGCACATCCACCCACAGGTACACTGTTGCATGCAAGCACAACCTGATGACTGCTTTTGCACCAATATACATAATTCACATTTCTTGCTTCCACTTTTTTTGGACAGGAATTTTTTCAAGCACCCCTATTACTATTTTTACACTCCAGGTTTTCACTTTCTGGACACCCGCCACAGAATCCATGATGTTGTATTAGTCCCGTCTATTTACAAGCCAAGTATAGATATGTTCAAGGGGATGATGTGGGAATGAGGCTATCAATTAGAACATCCTTTGGTAACAATACCAGCTATATGAACTATAGTGTTAGCTGGCACCAGTCCAACCAAACCCTAGGCATGGGAGCATGCGCACATACAATTTTGCTTCATGTTGCAGGTTCATGTACAGTGCATTGACCATTGAGGTAGCTAATAAGAAATCAGTTATTCATGTTAATATTCCAAATTCTACCATGTTTACTAAAAGCGGGGGCTGAGTGTACAAACAATGACTTTAAATATATACATGTAGGCCTACATTGTATGTATGACTTCTTTCACTTCAGCTGATCTAAATACATAATTAATGTGTAAAAAGATTCTCAAATTTAAATCTAAATACATAATTATTCTGTTTTTTAAAGATTTTCAAATTTAAAATTAATATTTCAAGCACTTTTGGTAAGGGGCCCCAATTTCAAAATGTACAGCTCTTTAATTAGTTCAGTGTAGGGATGGGTTGTTCTGTGTATTTTCTTGAACTTTTAACGCATCAGTGTTGCGTGCGTTAGTTGAAATACGATACGCAATTATACGATAGGTGCAGTGCACCTCACAAAACAGGAATTTCGAACAGGTTATACTACCAATGGCGCTGTACATAAGGTAAAATTTGCAAAGGCCCTAACATGTCAAATATTATGCATTATTATGACGTATTATTGTTAAAATATGAATGTTCTGAGCAAGTTTCATGTAAATTATTAAGGCCTAGGTTGTCTTCAGATTTCCTTACTTTCAACTGTCGTTTAGCATTGAAGAATGAAAAATTGAAGGTTTAAAATGACTTGCATATGTACACATCTACCGCAATTGCAAAATGTTTAACAGATCATGTGTGCGTTTAATGGTACATGCGTTTAATGTTCCCATCCCTAGGTGAGAGGTCTAATTAGTAAGTATGGTAGTGTATATTATTAATGAAAACTTATATACATATTGAGTTTAATTTGAAAGTATTAGTTTGTTTCTTCTGATGTACAAAAGTCACCATAAAGCAAGAAGCACTGAACACTCTTTTGCAACACTATCATTCAGGGCACACATTATGAAAAAGGCAAGACGACCAGAGGAAGGAAATGGTTAATTTCATCTGTCTCTATCATCAAAGTTGCAGACTTCAGACTCACTACAGACATCAGTCACTCAACCCAACATGATCAAAATTGCATGTTTTCGGGAAAAATATAACATACATTTAAGAGGTACGGTAAGATGAGTGGTTTTGTCTCTATATCAATTGTGAGCTGAGAGACCATACATTGTAGACTGCTTCTATGGAGAGACACTTTTCATAAATCCGGGATATCAATGTTCTTTGTAAAATGAAAATTTGACGGTATGGGCAAGAATTATAAATGAAGAATGAAGATAGATATCATGAAACAAACAACTCAAATTTTACATATATGCAGCTTGACCATGTACTATATCACAACTGAATTACATTCATAAAATTTTTTCAAATCCCATTTTTATTTGTGATTTTTAAACAGTACTTGTATCTAAAATACACTTTTTTCTACTCTTTTTTTTTACATTGACCAGGATTTATCATTAAATTTAATAACAATAACAAAGAAGACATTCATTATGATCAGAAATCATTCATTATTGTCAAAACCTTTGCAAATAAAAACAAATTTAATACATACCGGTACTCAGTATTCCAGAAAAATACAGCGTATACTATCACAATACTTTTTAGTTGCTGAGTGATTTAATGAAAATGTAGGCAAAATATGCAAATAAGCTCATTAATATTCATGAATGCAAATAACATGACAGCCAGACAAGCAGGCAACCATCTGGATGATAACATAATCCCCACATACAATGAATGTGTGGGAGCCAACAATTTGAATACTGGTACATTTTAATAAAAATTCCTTTAAAAGGAATAGGGTGGGCAAATGAAAAATTGTCAAGAGAAATGAAAGAATGAGTAAGTCAAGTTCACAATTAAAAACAGGAAAATATGACACAACATCGATTTCCAATAGGGGAATAACACACAACGTATAAACAAAGTTAAAAGAGTGTTTAACTTTATACGCTTATCGTTTGTTATTCCCCATTGGAGGTTGTGTCATATTTTCCTGATTTTAATCTGATCTATTGCTTATCCTTTGTTCTCTGCTGGTCAGTTGGAACAGATTTTCCCTGTTTTTATATTAACCCTTCACATCATAACACAAGACGTTTTATGTTAACATTTTATATAAAACATGGTTATAAAACTTTTGTAGATAATAGTTATTTAAAACATTTTCGTAATCATACCTAGAGGGGTTTTTTTATCATCAGATAGAAAGACTTCTGCTCATCTTCTCTGGTGAGACAACAGGGCTGGGGTATCTTTCCATATCAAAGTTTAAAAATCTGTCATATCAATTTCCTCAATATGTTGTATTGCAACTTATGAGGGGAAATGTTTGATTTTACAATATTTCGATATTATTTTTTAACTTTTTCACTATATTATGATTAACATAACTGTATTTCAAAGCGTCAAACTATTATCATTATTTTGTCCCAACAAAAATAATCCAGGGAATAAAATATTCATTCATATGTTTATTTATTTTATTCA
Source organism: Amphiura filiformis (assembly GCF_039555335.1). NCBI lineage: Eukaryota > Metazoa > Echinodermata > Ophiuroidea > Amphilepidida > Amphiuridae > Amphiura > Amphiura filiformis. The sequence goes on from NC_092633.1 coordinate 62,915,078, forward strand.
ACCTGGGCCATTTCTACTGGTGCACATGCATTCTAATAATTTGTCTATAATACCTTATACAAGCATCAGCAAACACTATTTGTCACAAGATTTGAAAAGTAAATAGCCTATGTACACACTGAACATACAAGCTGTATTCAAGTACATGCTGAAGCTGTCAGTATAAAATGATATATATGACCTTCACGATGCTATTAATTTAGCCCAAAGATTAGGAAAACTAGCAAAACTGGTGAACTGGTACTGTTCAAATAAAAACATCTGCAAATCTTGCTGCAATTTCCAAATAGTATTTCTATTACTTAAATAATTATTTTTGTTATTTCTTTTAATACAAACATATTACTGCCTATGACGACTTTATCGTATTACTTACATATCAAAATCAAGTAATAATTACAAAACTCGCCGTAAACTATCACCTCTGTGGGTGTTTGGGATATAACCGCACGAATATTTTCTCAACACTGCGGCATGTGAAAAAGTAGGTCAATAGTCAGAGAATACAGGGTGGGTGCGGCACGCCGCACCCACCCAAAAAGAAAGAATCTGAGAAAATCAAGTTTAAAGTTTGAGTACTTTAATTGAGTCATATTTAGAACAACTAAAATACATTTAAAGTCATAATGTAGGATCTTATAATATGAATTTGGTTAATTTTTTTCAAACCTGATTTTTTGGCATATTTGTAATGTTTACACATGTATTATGACTTTATGTCCGCCCATAGAACTGCGTGTTAAACGGCCAAAATAACAAGCAGTGTTTCTTTCACGTTACCTCGTTATTTCAGCTCAAAATGGACAGAAACCATTCCCGATCATTATTACTAGTATTATTTCAGCATTTTGAGTATATAATGACAAATTTAAAATTTGAAGGAAATCGTACATTAAGCCTTTAAGAAGAAAATTTTTCCCTCCATTTTTGCAAAAAAGTCAACTTTGATTTTTCCATCCTACACACATTATTTGGCCCATATCTCACAACTAGGATTGCTTAGTTCTGACTGATTTTGCTTGATCACAACACATACTTTTTTCAATTCCAAAAAAATTAGCGTTGTATTTTTCTGGAATCAGGAGTAATATGTGACTGGAAAGAAAAAAACTTTCATCATGAATACATAATCCAGTTAACATCTCTAAAAGGAGCGTCAATAATCATTACCACATATCATTTGCCCTCTGAATCTAATTGATGACACTCTCTGCATTGTAAAGCTCCCCAAGATATTTTCCCTCTTCAACTAGTCCGACGAATAGGACCTGTTTTTTTCTCAGTTACCAACTACCACTGCTCAGGCTCTGATTGCTCAAGAAAGATTGACCGCAAAAGTCCAGTGACCGCGCCGCCCGAAATTTTTCTTTTTTTTTTTTGCGGCGCGGTCACTGGACTTTCTCGATTCGTCTTTCTTGCGCCATAGATATGAGATAGTGGTCATAGTCTGAGCTGAACATTGTCTGGTAAATAAGAAAAAAAAAGGTCCTACACGTTTTTTTCGGGCGGCGCGGTCACTTGACTTTCGCGATTTGTCTCTCTTGCGCCATAGATATGAGATAGTGGTCATAGTCTGAGCTGAACATTGTCTGGTAAATAAGAAAAAAAGGTCCTACACGTTTTTTTCGGGCGGCGCGGTCACTGGACTTTCGCGATTCGTCTTTCTTGCGCCATAGATATGAGATAGTGGTCATAGTCTGAGCTCAACATTGTCTGGTAAATAAGAAAAAAAGGTCCTACATGTCGGACTATCTTCAACATGAGACAGAACATGAACATCTATGCATGACCACATGTAAAATAATGAAATCACAGGACACCTAAAGGCACAAAATCAATGCAAAGCCCTACTCTTTATTAACAATCTTACAAATCAAAGGAGACCTGTATAAGTGCATGTCTTTCGATGTAGCCGGAAATTATGCAGTGTTTTCAAAGCATAATGATGTGTGCTCTAACTATATACCCACCCACCTCAGGACTATGTGGTTTGGCAGTGCACATATTTACTGTATGGTACCTTCATTAACATTTGTCTATTCAACTTCAATACTCGATGACCCCATCCACATAAATCAGGGCAATTTCACAAGCTAATTATCTGATTACATGTAGAATATGATGGAATAAATTCATAGTTGTTTGATGGCGTCATATTTGCCTTCCATACTGTGCCCTAGCATGATTCGTCCTATTGGCTATTGGCAAGAAATTGGGGGTGGGCCACCGGACCTGATGGGGGGGCACAAAACTGCAACATAACCTGGCTAGCCACTGCTTCCCTAATAATACTACAAATTAGCCACCACACTGCTGATTTGTTGTGTTAAAACAAGATTGTTAACTTGCAAGGCAATCATGAAATGTACCAAATGCATCAATTGTTTTCAGGGCATTGTGCAAAGGGATCATGGAAGGATATTCCAACAAACAAAATGATTAAACCTTTCAGAATAACTCAAAAATAACTGAGGCAAATAAATAAACCATAACCTCATTCACAACCACCACTTTTCAATTTACTTGATGATTCCATAAAGTAAAGTATCACTTTTTTAAATAGAATACAATTTTAACTTAAATATCTTATTTTGCCCTTTAAAAATCAAATAGCTGATCCACAAGCACACCAATTTCAAAGTTTAATCATATGATAGTTGTGTGTGTTAGTGTGTAATTTGTTCAAGTAGGATACACTTGCGCATAAGTCATTCCAAACCATGCACACAAGGAAGTCATTAATGTTACGCGGTGGTCCCCTGTTGTTTATTAGTAAACACATACATGAGTTTGATTAGGTTTCATGCATCACGTATATTCATAATGTATGAATTTGATTCATGAAGAGGTGGCAACAGCTGTGGAGGCATACTGACTGATCACATATAGTTAGATATTCAGAATGCATATATATCCAAGTCCAACCAACACATACTTTGCTAGAACTTGGTGTTCCATTATTGGTATTATGTTATGACTAAAAAAAAAAAAAATTGGTTTATGAAAATCACTCCTCGTTTAAACATTTAAAAAATTTGAAATGTTGCATTTTTCGATCCAAGTCGACGATTGGGATGCCTCCACCATGGGACGATTTAAATTTGGGAAATGTGTTACATTTATTTTTGCGCTTTTCGTGCGCAACACAGCTACCGCAAAAATAAAAATGCACAAATATGTTCTTTTAATGTATGGGTCTATGTAAGAAAACTCAAAATCATGAAATTAAAAACTAGCAATGTAGTTCAATCGGCACAGCGCGAAAAATTACACGTGCAAAAATAACCACTTTTACAGTAAGACCAAATTTTAACCATTTAAGTTAAATTTAATGGTATTTTACAAGTTGACTTCAAATGACCTTTGGTCTAAGTATATTCACTAATAGATGAGGGTTCTCATAATGCAGTTATGACCTATACCCAGTTCAGTTGCATCATGGAAGAATAAGATAAGTTGCCTAATATCGAACTAATTACAGTAATTAGACTAAGTTTGCTTTTGCATAAACAATATAGAACTGGACAACTGGTGCCTTCTTTGGTTTTTGTTGAACCCAAAATATAAATGAATAACTTTGGATTCCAACGGAAACAAGTTATTTTTTTTCCAATGACATACTTCATTCATGCAGCCTGAGCATGTAGCAAAAATCAAAGGATCTCACAGACAGGTGGCGGCGGATGCGATATCGCCATTTTCACGTCGCCATTGGATTAACACATAATCATGAAATTTTCACAAACAATTCTAAATTATATGTGCTGTCAAAGCAAAATTATCTTACTCTAAAACCGTTTGGGTATATGACAATGTAACCCACTGTAAGTATGTTGTTTTTCAATTTATAACTGCTAACCGTCCATTTTGAATGGGGCTGCCAGCCTTGTATTTTTGCCAGCCTCGAACGTCACGTCTCTGTGTCCTATACCGCCTGTGACAGATCAAGCAAAGACAAACGCCCTTTGTAATTGGCATTGTAACTTTATATTGCTATTTAGTATTTATCAACCATTGGCGAAATCATGAAAAATGTGAATAATTATACACAAATTTTACAATTTTATGGCTACAAAGAGAAAGTTCAAAGATACTGTACAATATAAAGTCACTAAAGTATTTTGTGGGTGGTACTTTTTATGATCATGTATATTTTTTCTTTAAATGTGGTTATGAATTGAACACAAAGTGTCACCATCAATTTCAATATACAATGGGAACCAATCAACATTTCCATGACAACCACAAATTCTGTACACAAATAAAACATGCAGAATTGATGACATTATACAAACTGCACCAAGAGAGATTAAAATAGCATGAAGGTTGTTGCAGAAAGGTCTGTCTGCCAGTAATAAGAAGACACATCTACTCAATCTTACAATCATCTGCTGACTGTTGAAGAAAACATACAATTCCAAAATAAAGGTTTGGTGTTTGTTATTTTGCATTTTTTCTCCTCAAAAATTGATTGAATATATAGAATTTTATGAAACTTTTAATATAACGTATATTTAAGCACCGGGAGAATTCGCGATGCGCAAAAAACACAGAAATTCACGAATTTTGGGTATAATCACACATTTTAGGTTCGGCCGCGAATTTTAAAAATTTTTCTAAGATATCCATTTTTAAAGTATTCATTTTCCAAAAACGTAAGTTTTTACTGCAATTGAAAGAATCCATAGCGATCTGCAATACAATCCATGCAGAAAAAAGCACATTGCAATTTTGACAGTCGTAAACATGAACCTGGAAGTGAGCACACAATTCGGGTCGCAGTGCCGTCGTGTAAAATGAGCGGAGTTAAAAGCTGGTTGTGTTTTCGTGATGGGGAGTGTTGAATCACAGATTCTCAATGTGTTGAGAATCTGTGGTTGAATTCCGGTGTTGAACTTGAACGTAAGTTTGCTGAGTGAATGAGCCGTTCAAGTTGACTGAAGTCATTTTACGGGAGTCTCTGCGCGAGTCGACTCGCGGCGAAATTCCACCCCTGCCGTGGAAGGAATTCCGATTTCCGAGGAAAAAAAGAAAACATTTAAATTTTTTTTAAAAACTACAAATTTGAACTTTTTTGGGAAAATGCATGCATTTTGGGAATATTATGGACAAATTTTCTAAAACTGGTGCGCGAAATTTGCTCTCAAAAATCGTGCATTTTCCCGGTGCTTACGTATGTTACATTTTTGCTGAACCATGAAATGGTATCACTCAGCATATATTGTTGTATGTTACTTACTTGAAGGTATGTACCCCGAGTGGTGTCAAATGAAAGAGAACAAAGTAAAGAATATAATGAAAATAATTTCCCAACCGGGGGTAACACTCCTCAGAAGACATGGGTCAATATACATATTTTGGATCCTTTTCATATCTCGAAATACCAAGAAGGTATGACCCCCTGAGTGGTGTCAAATGAAAGAGAAAGAAGTCAAGAATGTATTTTAAAAAAATTCCCCACCGAGGGTGACACTCCTCATAAGAACCGGGTCAATATTCATATCTTGGATCCTTTTCATATCTCGAAATGCCAAGAAGGTATGACCCCCTGAGTGGAGAAAGAAGTATAGAGTGCATTAAAATTATTTCCCCACTGGGGACACACTCCTCATAAGACCTGGGTTGATATTCCTATTTTGGGTCCTTTTATATCTTAAAATGCCAAGAAGGTATGACCCTGAGTGGTGAAATGAAAGAGAAAGAAGTAAAGGATACATTAAAAGTATTTCCCCACCGGGGGTCACACTCCTCACGCTCCCAGGCACGCTCCTCATGCAATTTTAGGCGAGCCTCAAAAGACAAGGCCTGAATATTCAAGATTTAATTTGTTGAGTTAGGGTTGCCGAATTTGGCACCAGTTATTACAAGCGTATTTCACAAATGTAATTTCGCGGCAATTTAATTTCGCGAATCTGAGGTGCTCGCGAAATTCAAGAAATTAAATTGCTCGCGAAATTAACTTGTTTTACATGTACAGTATCTCAAAATCCCAAGAAGGTATGACCCCCTGAGTGGTGTCAAATGAAAGAGATCAGAAGTAGAGAATATATAATAAAAAATAATTTCCCCACTGTGGATGACACTGCTCATAGCACCAGGTCGATATTCCTATTTTGGGTCCTTTTGGGAGTCCCAAGAAGGTATGAGCCCCCCGGTGACAGTGATATTCCACAATATACTGCCGAAGCATCATGGTTCAGCTATGGTGCGGTAACCGCTCTAGTTTCATTCTATTAGTTCTGAACACTCTAAAACTTGGGATCTGGGAAGAGTTCCAGACTACAACGACTGCTCAAAATTTCGATTGGCTTCGCTCACTGTAATCAGACTAGATAGAATTGTTAATTCTTGACCCACAATTTTTATTTTTTTGCCAGGAATGCTCAAGAAGTGTATTTCCCTGACTGAGTGCAATCCCCCCTGAATGACAAAAATGTGGAGGGGGAGCTGTTGCTACCCGTCCCCCTTTGCGTAACACTACTGAAATTTGGATGTGCAGCTCACACCGACATCGCCTGGCTAATAATTATTTGGTGCAGCAGACACACTAAAATGAATACACGGGATCGATACACACGAAAATCTTCGGATACTGGGTTAGAAAATGATGAATATCTCCCGTAAATGATTTCGTCTCAAGAAACCAGATGTGGTCTCATACACTTGAAAATACGTGTTGAACAGATATGATAGTCGTTAGCGTGCGCTTTGAAAATTGGCCGTGCGCATTGACCAAAACTCTAATTTTATATTGCGTTGGTCCTGTATGGACTACAGCGCGGTTGACCGCAATGTCGTATACAAGCTTACTCACACAGCGAGAAATCAATTACCCCGGTTATTGTCAGTAGCCTTAGTCAGGTCACTTCGCTAATTATGCATCTCATAAGGTCCGAATAAAATGGCCATGGGTGGCTGTGGATTCAACCTACCATAGCGATTTCTACCATGAAGATATCGGGGCGATGTCACTGTGCAGCTGGTCAAAATTGGTGCTTGGGACAAATTTTACTTACTTCATTCACAATACATTTACAATGCATAATAGCTTGCTGATGCATGTAGATGTGCCTAGTACTGCTGTAAAATTTTAATTAAAAGGAATGCAGATACAGGTCATGCATCGCCATCGCCCGGATCTTCTTCCCCATGATGTAGGTATATGCCAGGTGAATTCAAATTTACCATCATTTTATATATCAAATTAAAGCCCTTGAGTAAAGAAAGCCAAAACTGAAAACCTTTTTGTCAGAGCACTTTCCGTAGCAAAGTTACATCTTGTCAAAGATGACTTTCATCAAAAAGATTAAGCTAGCAAAATTCCCCAAAACAGCATTTTGGTGGTGTTTCTAGATCTTAGTCTCATGATGATAGCAGCTTTTTTATGTGGAACTGCTATCAAAATCCCTCTAAAATTCCATGTGCGAGTGTTTCATCACCATAAAAAATCATATATTTGGGTCAAGTGAAGTATAGACAACATATTTATGTAGGTTTCCTTGACCTACAATGTACCTGTTCTTGGAAAAGTTTTATGTAAATATGTATTGTGTAATCAGGGGCGTCTATTTTTTCGTTAATCCCCCCCCCCCCCAAGGGGAGTGAATAATTTTACCCCTTTGGGGAAGAATTTTGCATTTTGAAAAATAAAAATAAATAGAGGGGAAAAACAGAAGAAAATCAACAGGATTCAAGGAAGATTAAAAATTAAATTAACTAATTTGGGGGAAAATGTTTAACTGGAACATGATGTATTATTATGTTTTATGGCTATTTTTGGAATGAAATAGATGGTTACTGGCTGGCTCTACAGGGTAGGTGAATTCATCAAATGTATCATTTAGGGAAGAATTATAATGGGTACATAGCATTAGCATGATACATGTAGTGGTCCCTTGGCTTTTACCCATTCCCATCCCAAAAATAATTATTTTGAGGGAAACCATGGACTTAAGGGGACTCGATCTTTTGTGCGTAATTATAGAGGGCCAGGGGATTCACTCTATCATTTAAAAAATTATTTGAAGAAGTTAAAGAGCCCTAAGAATAAAAAACTGTAGTGTAATTCACGCCAGACACAATTTCTTTATATGACAAAAATTAATTTTTGTAATCGATCAAAAAACAAACGTTTTATATCAATTTTAAATTTAGCCTGAATCGGTAAATATGGTACCTCTCGCCCTTTTTTAGGTCAAGGCTGTTTTTACCATTATGCAGCGAACCATTGTTGAAGCTATTTCACATACATGTACAAAACATTCTAGAGAAAGAATGGGGCCATATACTGTTGAAATATCTTTTGTTGATTTTGAATAATGTCATGAAGTCGTAAATTTTAAGGTCAAATTCCTAAAACCAAAACAAAACATTGCGACACAGATATTTCCCGACTTACGCAATTTCATCATCACATCAGTGTCTTTATTATTTGTTTGAAACCTTTCCCAAACGTTCATGCTCTTTATGCATAAAATGGCTAATCTATCTTTACAAAACACATCTTTTTTTAGTAAACAAAAGGCTAAAGATGGCATTATGAGATTTATCATTTAATTTATCATTACACTCCTCCACTCAACTGCCACCGTGGCCGAGTGGTAAAGTGCTAGACGCGTAATCGAAGGAAGTTCCGAATCGCTGGTTCGAATCCCAACAAAGCCTGTAGAAACTTTTTTTTTCTTCAAAATTCATGATCGCATTCCGAAATGAGTCACTTGTCGGTAAATCATGTATCGTATCCTTAAGCATAACACAGGGAAAAGTTGGGTCAGTAATTCTTCCCTACCTGGGCAATAGTGAGTAGTGGTCATACGTGCGGTTTTTAATAGCTTGTCTATTCAAAAGCGTTTTGTCACCATGGGGTCTCCCTGTTGGTTTTGTTTTGGCTGGGTTTTTCTCGATGTTCGGGGGGAGTAAGGCAGGTTGTATTAATTGCCCCAGCTCAAGCCATATCAGTAATGTCACCCTTGTGAGGTAGTAACTGCGGCGGGGCTATTTCCCCTTCTTGATTGGCTGCCTTACGACCTTGCCAGGCTCGGTCCAATCAGATCTCTTGTTAGTGAGCGTCTGGTACTTCAGCGGGTTTTTCCTCTCCTCCTCATTCACTTTTTTCGGCTGGAGCAGCGGAGCGTCAGGTTCGTTTGAAAATCCCGCCCAACCCACCCAGTTTGTAGCTGGGGGGGGGTTTGGTGGGTCGTGTCCCAGACCAGTGGTGTTTGGGGGTAGCTGGCCAGGTCTGTGCGCAGTCCCCGTTCCGGATGTTGGGGTGGGCTGGCAAGATATCTTGCAGCCGTGTGCTCAGCCAGGTATGGCATGTTTTTCAGGGGGATCAGGGTCTGGACCGTGTCTTTTTTGGTAGTTTCAATGGTCGTGTCCGGAAAATATTTGGAGGTGTGTTGCCCCAAGTGGGATCCACCATCAAAATCATCAAATAATATGTCCAGAATCCGTTCCCACCTTTTTGTTCCCTATCAATGGGTAATCTCTGTACTGTAGATAGTCCTACTTGTTCGTGCATCAGTGTGGTGCTCTGACCGTTTCAGCTAATTCCGCAAAAAATAAATGTTAATTGGGTGGTATCATAAATTGGCTGTGTGATGAGTTATTTTTCTCTCTGTGCATGTAGCCTAAGACCCTCTGAGGACAATATAATAATATACACAAAGATTAAGGGAGCTCTGCTTTGCATATTTCATACAAAATCCATTTTCTTTTTAGTTTGGACATCTGCCTATCTAGGGAAGCATTTGGGATTCTAAGGGGAGACAGAACCATAGTTAACAGCTCTATTGTCCAAGTTTATCTTCCCTTTTAAAATTTAAACCTCAGCTTCAGATCTAAACCATTGATTATCCTTCCCTGGCCTAGATGCCATAGTTCAGTTGCAATCTCTGAACTCTGCTACAGAAGAATTTTAATTCTAACTTTTAGGCTTTATAAATCAGGGGCATGTGAGTCACCACATAAAAGAGCTGAAAACAGTTAGCAAAAACCTCAAAACACCTAGCAAAAAGCTGCAATTTCGGAAGATCCTATACTTTTGTACAGGGCAAGTGTACTGGTACAAAAAAAGCTGAAAATCAAAACAAAAAAGCTGAACTCTCACACCCCTGTAAATAATAAATCACAGATAGCTCTGAAGATAATAGAGCCTAGAGGTGTTTGCCAGCCTGTCTTCAACAACTCACAACTTAGCCTAACAGTTGTATAAAGAAAAGAAGTTTCTGGGTCTGACAACACACAGGCAGGGAAGGGAGGGAACAAGAAAATAAGCAACCAGCCTAAGTAAAATTTTCCTTTTGAGTCCATTTTTGGGGATCGCAGTTTAATAGGGAAGAATCTGGGGACGGATGTGACACTGACACCGCATGGTAGGGTGAGGGAATAATTTAAATTTTCTGGAAGAATAGACACCCCTGACACCACCGGTCTAGGCGAATTTGGCTGACTAGCAAATATGTTAACTAATGTTTGCCTGGCATGCATTCTCTTTTGGTCGGGGTGACGTCACAAAGGGGAAATTTAGCCTTGTAAAAACCAGTGTGCGCATGTGCAGTTCCCCTTTCTCGAGCTGGTTGCTATGCGCACGCTTGAGCCTTGTGCAAAGGGGACGAAGTCGAAGACGAAGGGGACAATTATTATGTTCCCGGATGTCCGACTGAGTGAATACCTACAATCCATGATGTTCCCTGCCTAAAATCACGGCACCACTACAAATCATGAAATTCCTTAAAACTGTACTGTTTTTCGCTACAAAAAATTTGATGCATTAACCATTACGAGAAATTTTAATATTTTATTTTGTTTACACAACACATATCTAGCAGCATGCATGCATACGGATTTCATCAGTAGACAGTCCCTGGCCCTGGCTACACTCACAAATCCAAACAGCAGACGCAAACAATTCACGAACATCAAAATGTGTTTTTTCTGGGAGACGAGCGATTTTTAATAAAACAAACAATGTCTTTAAAACCTACCTTTTACTTTTAGTGGTATAAGTAGGAGAAACACAAACGCAGAAAGCCAATATCCCGTCATTTTGATACCATTCCAATCATCGTAATTCTCCCAAACAGAGACCGAAACGATTATAATACTGACCCGGAAGTGTTATGATGTTATGAGGAACTATAGAGGGCGATATCACCAATTAATTTTAAAATTAATTTTTGATCACAGGTGGAGCTCAGTCAAATTGAAGGAAGCATGAAATTTTATTGGGGTTGAGGCATATTTTGTTCTCGTCTACTGGGACATTTACATGAAAAAAATTGAAATTCAGGTTGGGCCTAAAAATTGTTTGATTGGCGTAACATAAAAAAAGTGTAGGCCTAGGCCTAGATCGGTCGGCAATTTTTTTCACAAACACTTGTTAGGCCGTATAAAATTAATGTTTTGGTTCTCGTCCAGAGGATTTTCATGAATTGATGAGGGAGGAGGTGTTTTTTTTTTTTTTTTTTTTTTTCAATGTAAAATTAGCATTGTCAGTAGTTTTCGGTCTTCTCCAACAGTGCTCGTGGAAACGATGAGGCCCTTTTTTTTTTTTTTCAAATTTGAGATTCTGAGGGATAAACCCCCTAGAGTACCACAAAAAGACTTGGGAGTGATGCTTGTTCTCTAATAAACTTATTTATATGTATGAAGATTTCATAAATCATTCCAAAGTCTAAAAAAATTGAAAAAATCTAAAAAATCAAAAAAAATCTGACAAATCCCAGAAATTGAGGAGGAGGGGCGAGAACCAAAATATTAATTTTACACGGCCTTACAAGTGTTTGTGACCACAAATTTTCCTGGGAAAATTGAGTTTATATGCTTTTCTATGGGGTTGACCCATAATTTTCCATGTCAAAAAGGGGGGGGGGTCCTGAAATTTTTGAAGTCTGTAAAGGGGGGCCCCAAATTTTTTTTGCATCAGGCCCCCCCTTACAAGTGTTTGTGAACGGTCCCTAAATATTCTTTTTACACACACATTTCAAGCTGTATAAAAGGCCTTGGAACTTGTTTGTTTCTTCTTTTTATGTTCTTTTTTTTTTTTTAATTAAAAAAAAAAAAATTTGAAAAAGAAATAAGGAAAAGTCTAGGGTCGGGCCTATTTTTAGGGTCGGTCGGGTTGCGCCAATCAAACAATTTTTTTGAGCCCAAAAGATATTAAAAGGCGAAATTTGTGTGCAAGTTGTGTAATTATTTTGGCCCACAGCACTGGTTTTTTACTTAAGAAGATATCAAAAGTGAACTCAACTTAAGTAGTGGAACCCCGGAGTGGAACAGTGCCTATTAAATTTGCATGATGGGCGCTTGAGGGTTGTGCAATATTTATGTGTAGGCCTACCCTCGTGTTCTCTGCCAAAAGTGCCAAAAATCTTTGACCCCTTTTGATGTGCCAAAAAACCTTTTCCCCTATTGACATGCCAAAAATCTTTGCCCACCCCCTTTACACATACACTTGGGGAACCCAAAATGAAAAGCTTAGAATGAGTGCAGCAAGCAGGAAATTTTGCCGATGCCCAAAACATATGCCAAAAATTGCTTCCCCCCCCCACCTTTGACCTGCCAAAAATCACCGTTTTCCACATAAATTCACCCTGATCATGGGCCAAAATAGTGTAAAATACAATATTGTTACAATAAAGCCTTTTTTGGAAGCTCAAAAACTTAGCACGTACCATCTAATACCCACTGAAAATACCAGGTCAAAATGATGCAACCAGGAAATTGTGTTCATCTTTTCTCAAAAAATGTTTATTTTGCCCCCGACCAAGAAAGCTGAATATCTGTATCTGTATCGGTAGCAATACTGCCCAACACTTCAAGTGAAGCCAAATGAACAGGAATGGTTGTGCGCATGCGGAATGCTATTTATTGGAGTTGCTTTTAGGTAGTTGGTTGCCCCTGCCCTCCAACATTGAAAGATGGGGGGGTACAGGGGGGAGGCTTACTTCAGACTTATTTCATCATTTGCCTTTATATCATTGGTATATGGCATGCATTGGAATTGTTTTGAGGAAGTATGTCAACCTCCCTGATTGTAGGTACCCTATTGTGTTTTACTATTAAGATCAGACATGAAAATACATTTCAATGAAAACACAGCAAAATTCTGAAAAATAAAAACCATTAAAAAGTGTGTAAAACATGGCAAAAAAACTCAAAATGCTCAAAAACAGGCTAAAAATAAATAAAAACACAGAAATTTGGGCAACAAAAAAGTAAGAACTTCCTGTAAAATCAGGAAAATTCTCATGCCTGTAAATCATACAAATAGAAGCATCATGCTTTTGTGTTTCAGTCTTGATGTCTTTTTAATCGATAGTAAGTACAATATACATTTGTTAAACCTTTTAAACACACACTTATCAAATTTATTATTATCATAATACTCCTAGTCAAAAATATTCCCCACCATCATATCATATAATATCATCATGTTTTCAGTTGGTGCCAGGCTTAGTAAAATATGTGTGTGAATGCATGTAAACATTGGCCATGCATTCCTTCTTTGTCATCCTACAAAATGGATAAGGGAACAAACCAAAAGATCAATGACGTCCTATAACCGTAATTAGTTTCGTTTCTCAGCCGACCCCTCCCTCCCTGCCAGAAACGTAATAAAGAAATGTTGAAAATGTTGACATAATAATAATGGCACATTCTTCAGACTGATGTTTTTGTACAAACGTAATCGAGTATTTTTACCCCCTCCCCACTAAACGAAACTACTTTCGTTTATAGGACGTCATCGATCTTTTGGTTTGTTCCCTAAATGGGCTAGACAAATACGATGGAGACAAATGAATGCCAACCCAAATTTCGAAAAAATGTCAGGTACATATTTTTTTTTGGTATTTCCCCAAATTGCAAAATATTTACAGATTTTGGTAACTTTTGAGGTCATTTACAAAAGAATTTTTTAAAAAGCTTCAAATATATGATGGAAAGGGTGGAATCTTTTTTGACAAGGAGTATATTGAACTGTTTTTTGCACCATAACCAATAGCTACACATTAAATATCTTAAATATAAACTTGCTCTAGATCTAATGTAGTAGAAAATAAATAACAGATAATATATGCATAGTGAAGATAGCATCATTAGGGCTGGTACAATAATTATGTGTATCCCAGGTGGTGAATTATGAGGGAGGTGATTTTTTGGCAGGCCAAAAGGAGGGGGCAAGTAGTTTCTGGCACTTTTGATGGCGGCAAGCAATTTTTGGCACACATTTTTTTGGGCACCGTTTCAATATTATGCCCTAAAAAGGTGTATAAATGTGCTTGAATCAATCACATCATTAGACACTTAAAAGTGTTACATTTAGGTTCACAAAAATCTGGTATGAATTTCTTGGCACAGCCTAAGCAGGGGGGTGATCACCACCCTGGGGGTACACATCATTATTACACAGCACCTTTACTGATGTCCCAAATAAAATTAGAAACAAAGAATGTACATAATGACATTAAAAGGATGAATACAATTGAACAATTCTTTTATTTGCTTTTTGAACTTGATCTTGACAGTTTAACTGACTACAGATCTTTGAGAAAATGTGTGTTAGGGAAGTGTGTCCTTCAGTACATTTCAGTCCGGGATTTCAGTGAAACAGAAAAACCTGACAAGCCACAAAAACAAAACTTACTTCAGGAAAATATTTTACCAGAGACTCAGTGGGCTATTCCAGTTAAAATCCATACCCCTCCCCACATGGCACCTCTCGTCCTTTTTTAGGACAAGGCTGTTTTTACTATTATGCTGTGAACAATTGTTGAAGCTATTTCACATACATGTTAAAAAAACTCCAGTGAAAGAATGAGGCCATATGCTGTTGAAATAACTTTTGTTGATTTTGAATGATAAGGTCATGAAGTCGTAAATATTAAGGTCAAGTTCCAAAACAAAACGATGCAGATATTCCAGACTTATGCAATTTCATCATCGTATGTTATGTCTTAATTATTTGTTTCAAATCTTCTCCAAACGATCGTGCTATTGATATATAAAACAGCCATTCCATCTTTACAAAATGTATTATTTTTATGTAAACAAAATGGATAAACAGCATTATGAGATTTATGTTTATATATTATAACTCTCTGTCCAACTGCCTTTGTGGCCTAGCGGTAAATACCTGGATTCATAAACAACAAAGTAACGGATTGCTGGTTCAAGTCCCAGTGAAGCCGCAGAAACTATTTTTCTTTTCATAATGCATGCTTGCATTCCGAAGTGAGTCCCTTGTTGGCAAATCATGTATTGTACCCTTAAGGTCATGTCTTCCACAGGGGTATATAGATTTTAACTGAAATAGCTTGATGTCTAAATCAAAGGCACTTGGTGAACTAAAATTTTGTTCTAAATTTTGGCAAACTTTCATACAAACATTAATTACCTTATTGTTCAAATATAATTTCACTTGGGAAACACAGTTAATAGTTAGGCCTATAGTTCCAACAAGCACCAGTTTAAACAAATTGTTCCCACTACATGTAGCTTCAAGGTTATATAGTGATACCTAGGAATAAATACAATTAATACTGAATAATGAATATAAAGTACAAAGATATATGCCAAGCCAATGCAAAATACAGAGATATTGTCAAAACAATAACAACTTTTAAATATATATTTAACTTCGTTGAAATTAACATCTTTGTGTTTTTTGTTATTCTATACTTCATAGAAACATTTCATACTTGCAGCTGCACATTTGTTCTTTTATACAGCAAACTATGTGTTCATTTTCATCTCTATATGTCTTTAAATACAATTAATGGCCATCCTGATACATGTACATCTACTTAAGTTGAGAAATTACTTAACTGCTTTACAAACTACAAATCTGTCTTTGTTAAAAATATAATGTGATTTGATTGAAAATATATTACTTCTCTCCCCCAGGCACATTTGACGCTCTCCTCTTTTAAATTTGAGCATTTCAATCATTATTGTTATACTCATGTGTGCGTGGGGGTGGGGGTGGGGGTGGGGGTGAAACCGTATATAGAGTACACAAAATACCAGTTTGGTCCACTCTGTATAAATGTACACAGTTTATCAGCCAACATGTAAAATATGTAATATACTACACTTACTAAAAAATAGTGACCTACCTATCTCTTGGAAATGTGTATTTTGGTCCAATCTGTGTCTATCACAATATTGATCCAAATAAGTTTGGAGCAATAATAATTTTTGGTACACGCTTCCCATCATGATAAATACATACTACACTACAACTTTTAAGTACTATATAAATACTGAACCACTTCCTTGCAAATATGTGACATGGTCTGATCCAATAAGGACAAAGATGGCAATTGCAAAATTGACATATGGACAAAAATATCTCAATCCCGAGTTCACAAAGGTACTTGTTAATCACATTCAAATATGAAGCTACCTGTTAACCATCATAGATAATCCATCTATAATCTGTGACCACATACAAAATGTATGTTGAGATCAAGCAAAATGCGCAGGAAATCAGGAATTCTAGTTTGCAGATATGGGGAAATGTAATGACTAAACTTTGAATACCTCTCTAATAAAAGGTGATAAATAAAAACATGGGTTTTAAGTGAAAATAAGCTACAAAATTACTATAAAATGTGTTTACAACGGGTTTGAATCAATATCAGACCCATTTTGCTTGATCACATCACATATTACCTAGGCAAAATATATCCCAATTGGAATGATTCCCACATCTGATTATCTGATTCAACTGACTGTCTGGAACCTAATATACAGTGGGCTCAGAATTACAAAGTGACATTTTGGTGTTTTTGAAACATAGCCATTTTAAGTTCACAAAACAATAGTAAACAAAAGATATCTAACCAGAAGTGAGATCTTTAAACAAGCTAATACTTTACAAAACTAGCCTAGTTATGTACCATTTTAAAGCTTGGAAAATGATGATTTCAGAAGTACTATTATCTCTAAAAACACCAAAATGTCAGTTAGAAACTTGTACTTTTGTAATTCTGAGTCTGCGATATATTAGGCTACAAAAACTATTACTACAAACTGTATCAAAATAATTGGAACATAGAAAACAGAAATTGCTAAAGCTGTCCATCATATGAAAATTTTAACCTTTCGTATTGAAGATATGTATTTTTCCCTAAAACACCTAAACATTTTAGGTCTTTTGGGGAAAAAATGTATATCTTCAATACGAAAGGTCAAAATTTTCATATGATGGACGGCTTTTCATCCCAGCTACATACATTTTAAGTACATATCATTAGATTTATAAAGTTTACTTTGAGGACTGTTAACTGTCATAAACAATGTTTTTTAATAATTTGTCATGAAATTTGTATTTTATCAACAACAACAAAATCAATATTATTTGATATCAGAAGGCTATTTTTCATATTCAGGATGCAAATTTGGTGTGTCCGATGTGCTCTCTGATATGTGAACTTATTGATCTGATAATCTGAAACCAATAGGTTGTTGCATCTGGGAGCTACTGTCATTCAAATGAATATTGACATACATATATACTGCGCCAATAAAGTATCCTTACACTTGGAAAAATAATCACAATTTCAAAACTAAACAATATTGGGGTAAATTTGTTTTTTTAATAGATGCACTATATAACCCTGCACATTATGACACGACACCACATTGAATCCAATGTGACCTCAAGAAGTAAAGTTACAAGCAATTGAATAGACAAAGGTCCAGTTTTAAAAGTGACAAACTGTCCTATACAAGGCGCAAAAAGATTGCAACAACCACAACAAAGAGACAACACAGTTTCTTCAATGAAGCGATATTTAAAGCAGTTTTTATTTCAGTTTTTACTTCTCTGTACTTTTCATAACCTTCATTTTATTTGTCAGTTCTTTTGTTTCATTTTCTTTTGTTCCTTTTGTTTTAAATTAAAGCCAAACGCATATCAGCCATTCACCACTCTCAAACCAGATGTCTAGTCTGTGGAGTTTTGAATAGGCCAATTTGTCACTTTTAAAAACTGGACCTTCGTCTAATCAAATGCTTGTAATTACCTTTGCTTCTTGAAGTCATATTGGATTCAATGTGGTGTCATAATGTGCAGGATTAGATAGTGCATCTATTAAAAAAAAAAAATTTACCCCAATATTGTTCAGTTTGGAAATTGTGATTATTTTTCCAAGTGTAAGGATACTTTATTGGCGCAGTATAGTTTTACTCACACACAAGCTGAGTAGCTTCACTGCTCAAAATATATTGCATGTAGCATGTGCTCTCAATCAATATCTCACTTCCGTTATTAGCAGGCAACTTCCAAACAGAATGTGCTATCTTTATGATCTAGAATTCTTAAAAAAGATAACTACTATAATTTCAAATCTTTAGAAAAGTTGAGCCTAAACTGGTACATAACATAATGGCAAACAACAGGTACACTATAATGAAAGACAAAGATAAAAAGACTAGTTTGCGTCTGACGTCATCTGTCAATCAAACTCCGAGCACGGTTTGTTTACAAGTGTCGTGATGATATGAGTTGATGAACACGGCGGTAAAACCGGGCGCCTTATTGTTAATTTTGCACCATCAAACATACAAACTATCTCAAAAGTTAGGTCTTAATAGTAGGAAACTTTCTTTGGTGAAGGCACCATGTCAACAATGCCTAGAAATGTTGCTTTTTGCCTTGAAAGGGTACGTAATTTTTGGGAATTTTTCGCCATTCACTGCTATTCCTTTTCTCCGATCGGCACCAGCCAGATGAATGGACCTTCCTTATACGCGCTATTAGCCAATCAAGGATCGTAGAGAATTTGATTGACAGTGACGTCAGACGCAAACTAGTCTTTTTATCTTTGTCTTTCATTATACCAACAGCAACAAGCCGGAGAGAGGGTCTGGATCTCATGTGAGATACAGGTAAATATATGAGTTCCAACAAGGTTTAACAGGACACAGGTTTAGAGTTATGCACAAAGCTTTCGATATAATATCATCTTCAGTGTGTTAATACTACACTCTACAACAGCAATCACAGAAATGACTGCAATATTTAATCTTACACAACTACTACAGGTACTATGGTACATAAACATAATGATTTTTTTCCTTCAAAAATGACAAGTCGTCAGTTCCAATCACTTTGATACAGTTTGTACATCGCCATTGTATGTTTGGTTTATATTTGGTACTTTAATCAAACATTGTACTATCGTACACAAAGGTATTGAATGAGAAAATACATACAGTATCTGACCTTATTATACCTATTCCCTAATTAGTGCTCCTTGTAATTTTGTATCTTGATTGTCTGGGAGGCAAGTGGGAGATTTCATCTCAAGATTGGGGAAATGCCCCCTTGCCCCCGATGCCACCACTGGAGGGAAGAAAAGTTACTACAGAACCAGAGATGAAACAATATCATGTTGGGTACAATAATTGAATGTTTTCAAATCCTATACACATCTACGCCAGATATTGCAAATTGTAAATGAGCCCTATAAATATGGTTATACATTGTACAAACATATGGAGACATAAACCTATAGCACCCTGTGTGAATGAAGTAATATACAACACTACTGAATACAAAATTTGTTTTTTGTATAATATTATCTACTATAATAGTGTATTTAAAACTGTGCATTTTGTGCTAAATGTACATAACTTTTGGATGATTATTTTACAACTGTAGGATCATATAGGCCTACATACTATATCTTGTCATTTGATTGGTCAATTACTATAGATTATTTTTGCTATTTTTAGATAAAGACTATTGCACTGAGCAATAGTCAATTTTTCATTGCACTCACATGTAGCAACCATGGCAACACTGACATACGTGTGCGTATATCGCACACGGTGACCACCTGGATTCACTAATTATAGGTGTAGGTGTTGCTTCTAAAATAAACATAGTTTATTATATTAGGAATTTAAATATGAGTTATATATAAAATAAATATTGGATGTTTTTATTTGTTCAATTTTAAGAACATTTTCATTTGGTGAAACATGAACGGTTCCATTCAACTCAGCAAAGCCTTGTTGAATGGAACAGGCCATAATTCACATCATGAAAATATTCTTACCATTGTACTCCTAAACATTCCATATTTGTAAACTATTGCTCAGTGTTGTCATAATTTAGCTATTCTTCCACCTCCCTCTGAATACTGGAGTGAAAGATTGCTGTTGTGGCCAATGGGAAAGTTAACAGAATTTGAATCTGCACTATAATTCTTTCATCATTCATGAAACTAATTTAACTTGCTCTTCTATTAATTTTTACTCAAGAAACTTGTGTAAAACCGGAAAGAATAAATAAAATCCCATGCCAAGTTTCAGTCCAGGTCTGGGGAGTAAAAGTTATAGATAGAGCAATATTAAATAAAATTTAATAAATAAATTTCGGAATTTATATAGCGCTTTTTCCAGAGGATTCAAAGCGCTGTAATTTCGCTGCGTGGTGAATCATCACAATCAGATCGCATCAACTAGGCTAGTTGCAGCCGAACCCGCGCAAACCTATCCGCACTTAGATTGTAACATCCACCCATTTTCTGCAGCTCCCCAAATTCCATTGGGTGAAGGAAGTTTTGATAACGAAACAACTAATCACCGAGGAAACCGGAGATCCCGGAGAAAACCTGCGAGAGCGAGCATGGATCGGGATAAACCAAGTGCACATGAGTCCTTGGGCGGCGCTGGGCTTGAACCCGGGACCTCAGTGGTGCAAAGCGAGGAATTACCACTGCGCTAACTCGCCCTCCCGGATATATTCAGCAATACCACCCAACAGGATACATAGCATAGCACCTACAATACCAAATATTAATTTGATTATGCTATCAGAAGTAACTCAAAATACTCCAATCAGGGTTAAATAAATAGGTAAAAATATAACACAAACCTTTCATGTGTTTCACTTCATGCTTTGGTGGCAAAAAATAGTTGTGAGCCTCTTTTCTAACATAAAAAACAACTGCTTATTGGTAAACAAAGCCCAGTTTAAATATATTTGAAAGTTTCATTATGCGGTGGTTAAATGTTTATATGAGAATAAATTACTTTATTTTGAAAAAAAAAGTATAAAACAAAACTATTTGCAAGTCTCTTTTGCCAACATAAAAACGACATCATAACGTAACATTAACAAAACAAAGTGAGTAAAAAAGTAGTAAAGTGAAGCACCACAAGTTGAGACTTCTAATTGCACTAACTTATCACAATTACAGTAAATACTCTATCATCCCAAGAAGAGAGTAGTATTTGATTGACTTATCACTTTTATGGTAACAAGTACTCTACCATGCTAAGAAGAGAGGAGTATCCGATTTGTACATTTACTTGCTAAAACATTTTCCACCCTGATGTGGCAGTGACGTCAAAGTGTTGAGGTAGCTGTTTCCCACATGCATCTACAAGGCGTCTTTAAGCGTGTGCACGCCAGCATTAGTGATTTTAGCTGTGCCCAATGAAATGTGCACTGAGGTCACTGGCACATCAGAGTGGAAAATGCTTTAGAGGATCATTTTGTGAGAACAGGTCACAGTTAGACTAAACTAGGAATACCCGTGAAATTTCAATTTGCAGTTAGGCAATAGAACCAAATTAGTTAGATCTTACGGTCTACCATCAATACTTGAGTTGATCCTTATTATTTAGGACATCAATTATTTGACCATTGCTAATTGTAATTATACAATTATATATGAATCTTTGCATGTAATGATATTGTTATACAAATTTACCATTAATTCTGATTAATTAGTTCATTAATACCAAGCATCGAAGCAGCATCGACGGTTGATCCAAAGATCAAACAAATTTGGTTCTGGTGCCTTGATATAATTTTAAAGGAGTAAAATAAAAAGGCTGTTTTCTTTAAACAACAAACACACACAAAAATGAAGTACATATACAACATACACAAACGGTATTTGTATGTAACATAGTTGCAATCCATGGCTTACACATGGTAAGCTGAATTTACCCTGTAAATAAATGATGGGCAAAAGCTTTGTATAAGCGATGGAACACTTTTTCAAATGTTATACTACATGTAGTCATGAGTAAATCAAACTAAAGGTTGTTCCCCTAACACCCTTTTGAAATGTCAATTCAAATATGTAAAATAACTTATATTTCATTCTAATGACATCTACTGCTGTTGATGTTTTTTTATTTTAAATTAATTCACTCCTGTAATTTGATGATTAAGAATAGCAAATTAATTGTAAAATAATTCTTGCAATAAAATGTGCCGCCAGCATTTGCTCTTCCGCTTGCCAAATTTTGACCACCAGGATCAACATCACTATTCTAGCCACCATTGGATTTTCATGAGAGTGTGATAATAATAATGTTGAAAAATATTCCCTAAATGTTTCCATGTGATCATAGAAAATGGATACAATGCGCTATTCCATTTAAAATCCATACTAACCCTGTGGAAGATTTTGGAAATATCATCCAAAGGGAGAGTATGTTTTTCAAATGTAATTGGTCAGGGTTAATCATTTTGAAACCCATACTCCCTCTGTATTATGGCTTTACCTGTATCTTCCACAACGGGAGTGAGTATTTCAAATGGAAGTTACCTAACTCTCTATTCTATTCGAAATTCATACTCCCTCTGTGGCTAAATTTTCAACAGGGGTAGTGTGGATTTTAAATGGAATAGCCCAATAATTGTAAATTGCTACTTTAGTGTGCATTCATGTGTAACACCATTATATTGATTTTAATGATACAATGACATATGTTCCTGTGTTGTATTTCTATTACACTGGCTTTGGATGTCAACTTTTCCCCATGATGCACTGCACATTTTAACCTCTTCCTAGCAAACACTGGAGGTGCATCATATTATGAATCAACCAAATTGATCTTGTGCAGTGACTGAGCAACTAAATTCTCTTGATCAGCAATGTCACTCACAAGAGTGGAGATTTTGACCAATTATGTAGCTTTTGTAAAATACCATCTACATGTAGTATACCGGTAACTATTCAGCTGTTGGCAAACAATTGCACTATTCACCCACAGAAAGACAACAGCTGCCCGCGTTTGTATCATCTAAAGACAAAGCTTTTGAACCATCTGCAACATTTAGATTTCTCATTACCACCCTATTTAGTCACCAGTTTTTATCAATTGAAATTTAATTTACAGTTTAAAAATAGTCATGCAATATAATATACCCCTCTCTTCTTCTATATACATTTGACCTTAAGGAAGGTATAACAAGCTAATGCACCACAAAGAAATGAACATACAATATAGGATGTAGTGGAATCTGTCGCTGCCACAACGATACCGAACACAAATGATGAGATGACCTCTGACATGATGTAGGCACTGTCCAATAACGCTATATCGGCTCCTTTTCCATGAAGGTGGGAATGCTTAGGATCCAAGTCAGGATAGAAAACCTGAGATAAGGAGAAAATGGTTTATATTCTGTTAAAAGTATTCACCATGTTGACAAACAAAGTGCTTGATGTTTTTTATGTTCCAGAGGAGGCTTAAATACATTTCCTCAATGCACTATGATTGGGAAATTTGATCAATATAACCTAATTTTAAAGGCAAAGTCCCCATTATCACACACACAAAATGGTAATTTTAAAATGGCAGCCAACAAGCTAATAGTCGAGACTTATATAATTAAATTTGGTTTTCTTATAGAAAACATTCATATTGTCCCACTGCATTAATTTTATTCATAAGTCTCAATGTTTTGAATGTTAAATAAAAGGATGAAAACACCAGATATTTGCACACAGTCCCAATGCAAGGTATGGTCAACTGTGCCACATGTGTACAAAAGGCAGCCATACCAAGGTCAGAAACCCCATTGGGTTATGGGAATGTATTGAAACATCCTCCGTTTATGTTCATTACATCACTTTTGGTATATCCAGTTGACACCAATTCTGGTATATTTTGTACAAAAACATAGTTTTAGTGCAGAATCTTACTTCATAGATAACTGATAGAACCACCTGTAGTTAATATGGATTTAGTTCTTTACTTTGGAATCATCAAAATACCATTACCAAATATTTTACTCACTATTGATGGTTTCACCTATCATGACCGATAGGTATCATCAGAATAATGTTAGTTGACCCTTACTTCCGCTAGGACATATCCCGACTGTAGAGGGCTCTTAGCACAACTGACTGCATTTATGAAATACCATGCACAAATTTTAATCACTCCTATGTTGGTGAAATGGGATGCAAATTTGAGATTCATTCAAAAGAACACCGGAAAGAAATGGACAGGGTGTCAAAAACCAAATCTAATTACACCCAGCAAACCCGAAAACAGTTGGTGAGTCTAAGATCAGCCATAACAGACCACGCACTACAACGAAACAGAGCGTAGTGTTAGATTTCATGGCAATGGTTACTCCATGCTTCCAGAAGATTATGGCTTTGTCTGCGAGTCCCTCTACGTACAGGATCACAACAAACCCCTTGGTCAGATTACTACCGTCTTTCTTGGTATTAGGCTTACTCTGTTTGTTAGCCATTTTGTCTTTCACTTTCCTGCTTGATCTTTTCTTCTTGTTCTCTGACCTTGTCTTCCGTTACTACGCTGTTCATTCTGTCTAACAGAGTGTGAATTACACCCAGTTTACCGCAAGTAAGGATCAACCAACATCATTCTGATGATGCCTATTGACCATGATAGGCAAAACTGTATATCTACAAACCTGATGAATCAATTTTGTGACAATGGCTTACCTCCTCTTTTTCATGATATGCTGTTAGTAGTGTGTAAGGCACAGTAGAAGTAGTAGCACTAGCAAACCCAGTCAATGCACACAACAATATAGTTGTAGACACATGACTGACATTCATCATGACACCTGTCATGATGGTAAATATACCCATACCGAACAAGAAAGTCATCTTGGTACCATAAGCTGTGATGAATTTTTCTATTACAAGTGAATAGAGTGCTGCTGTAACGCTGTGAAGGAACAAACCCCAAGTAGCCATGCGAATACCTGCACAAATGAACAGTGAAACATTACACAGTTTACTCAAAAGAAAAAGTGGATTAGGGAACAAGATCAAGTGATCAAAGAAGCCCAATAAATGTAACTATTAAGGTTATTAATTATTTTAAACTGTTGTGATTTGGTAGTTCACAGCATCTTACAAATGGTAGTGAGCTTTGGCAAAAACTGCATTGCTCAATTCATAGCGGCGTGTAGAAGAATTAAAATATCACAGATATACTTTTATAGGTGCTGCGGTTCTTGAGTTACGTTGTAAAGAGGGCTGAAACAACAACACTTTTGTAAAATGTACATAACTAATTAACAATAATTTTTAAAGCAAGTTTGCAAAGTATATGATTTGTAGAATGAACTTTTGCAAAACATCAAGGTGTTATTTTTCAATAATATATTGATCTAGATAATGAAAATCGATTTTTAGGTTGCTTCGACCAACAATACCTTGTCGACCCTTAACTGTTCTGAGCCCCTCCTCCCTACAATGTATATGTAATGAGACCAGAAATGAGTGGTCAAAATAATATTAATGTTTCTAACAGTATTCTGGAAATATAACTGACATTTTTTGTTAATTGGGCTTCATCAATCTTTTGCTTTGTTCTCTTAAAAGATGAATCATTGCACACAGAACAGAAATGTGATGTAACAAATTCAAGACTTCTGCAGACGGACATTTGTTTTGAGAAATTATATTCAATATTATTATTATTAATCAACACTTATATGGCGCTCTAACAATGAGCACAGCGCCTTACAAAATATACAGGCAAAAATAAGCAAGAAACAAATACAACCAACATTAATACAAATGTGTTTTAAGCAAACGCTTGAAAGCAGGCACAGACACCACCTCCCTCAACTGGATAGGCAACTCATTCCAGAGCCGTGGAGAGGCAATAGCAAACGAATGATCACCAGCTCTCTTATTTGATCGTGGAACCAAGAGCCTTGTTGTATCTGAAGAGGAGCGGAGTCTGGGCCTATTTTCGTGCGTTACCGTGTCGCTGAGCAAGGTAAGCAGGTCACATAAATATGGTGGAGCGACATTCATCAAACACTTATAGACATACAACAATATTTTAAACTGTATTCTATCCTTCACTTGAAGCCAATGCAAGGAGTTCAGGAGATCTCCAGAGCACCTGTCCCGTCCACAAGCAAAAACTAGCCTGGCCGCCTTATTCTGGACACGTTGTAACCATGAATAGTAAGAGTAATTTTGCAAAAATGTATCAAATTTGTTTTCCTTGGGGGCTGCTTTTTCATGAAATTTGAGAAAAATTACCTTTAGCCATAGATTTTAAGCCGACTTAATTTGCTTGTTCCGGCCATAATAGACCGCTAAAACCCTAATTATGTCACACTGATGCGCACATAGTTACTTCACAGTACATCATGCGCAGTAACGATGTTCGCTGATGATGTATGCATCAGCGAGACATGTTAGGATTAAATCGCAATGGCTTTGTGGATTAACCAAAAAGGTCTATAATTTGTCTTCACTTACCCTGCTCGTACTGTATTCTTCCTGCAGAACCAGGCTCTGATTCAGGGTTTCCATGGTACAGTGCCTCCCCTACATAATCAGTAAAGTATAACCTAAAACCCATCACAGCAGTGCATGCAAAGAAGTCAGACACCCAAAGGCGACGCAATGAAAGCGGCATAGTTCTCATTGCTTCTATAGTATCCATGATTGGTTCATATATCATCTTTGGTAATAAGGAAGCAGCGACCACACAGGGACATAGCAGGAGAGTCTGAAGCGGTCTCCTCATAAAAGATGCTTGTGTAACTTGGGGTAACTCAAGACTGTCTTTGGACGCTGTATTTGGTGGAATACTATTTGTACTGACAATAGAATTGTTATTTGGCACAGTAATAGAAGGACTGGCTCTCTTAACACTGGTCTCCGATTTGGATGATATAGATCCATTTGATGAAATGGACACGTTTGATGGAATACTGCGCACTTCATCTAGTTTTTCGCTAGAATCAACCACCTGAGGGTCGTTGATAATCAATAAAGATACTATGGATGTGAACAGGAATGTTGCTAATAGGATTGCAAATAGACAGTGTTCTTGTCCTTCGAAGTACCAGCCCAATCTTGTGGAACTCCAATCACTGGCTGTTACCCAGTATCCAAGACAACCCCCTATACTCATCATAAATGTGAACACAGAAAAGCTCCTGTTATGCTGTTCTTCATTCTCGCAAGGGTCTGACAACAAGGACTCTATGGGTGTATAAGCAATTTGTGTACAGAAATCTAGCAAAACCACTGAGAAAGCCAAGATAAGAATGCTGGTCATCTTCTCAGGCAATATCACTCCTAGGAATGAGCCTATATTTGTACTATATGGGAGGAGAATTAAAGATATGGCAATACCTATGCATAAGGCAAATATGAAAGGTTTTCTTCGACCATAACGGCTTTTGCACTGGTCACTTAATGTTCCCATGATGGGCAGAAATATAAGTGCACATAATGGCCCTAATGCCATGACGGTGCTCATGAGGCTTTCTGAGAATCCAGCTTCCAGGAGCATAGGTGGGAGGTAGCAAAATGCTGCAGAGGAACACAACTCAATACCACAGGTGATGATGTTGACAAGCCCCAAATAAGAGTAACTAAACTTAGAAGATGATGATGTAGCCATAGTGATTATTGGTTTAGATGACTGATCTCCAAGCAGGTAGTAGTAATAGTAATTCACAGATGCAACAACTTGGCGCTGGCTGTAGACAGCAGTATTTTAGCACCTATCTGTCTGGAGCTATATTGTATGGCCAGTAACATCATGATCTGCAAAATCAGAAAGGAAACAAGTTTTATGGTCAGCATATGTGGCACAATTGAAAAAAAATGATTTGTTTACAGTTTCAGGTCATCTGCATTAGCAAATCAAATATATGCAAAGGAACCTCTAGTAAATTGGTATTGTAACTCTAATTCTAACACTAACCATAGTCATGCAAGATATTTAGGTTTAGCTGTGAGATCTGGCCGAAAAGGCTACACACCCACAAAAGAACAGTAACAAAGCACTGCCAAACTTACCAAAATTACCCTTACCTTACTCTTAATATTCCCAATTCTACGTTAGTGATATCACTCCATTCCTCCATTCCATGTATACAATGAATTTATTAGAGTGATTTTATGCAGAAATTAGACAAGGCGGTTCTTAAACCACAAGTTTTGCCTGCTATAGCAACCACTTTGTGAATTCCCCCACAGGATTATATATGTCCCATGTACAAAATGTATGACTGTTAAAACAGCACCCCAGGACCTAAAACACCACACAAATATTAGGAGTAGAACCCCAGGTCTCTTTTATTGCAAAGGTCACACCTTGAGATATTGTTGAGATATTTAATTTTGATAAATACTAATAATATTAATTTCAAGAATCCCGTAGAGTTCTTTTATTGCATTCTTTATTTCAATCTACAGCTTTCATTTGACACCACCGAAGGTATTGGTAGTTTTCGAGATTTCATTTAAAACAAGGCGCTTCTTGAGTCTCGTCTGCTTTCGCGACCGCCTGCATTCACAATTACTTTAGGTAGCAGAAGTAAATGAACCTGCAACAATCTATTGCCATAAATGAACCCAAAATGACCTTGATATTTTTTGTCTTGCTATGGTGGTTGTTCACACCAACTGTCATGAACCTGCAATAATCTATGACAATATGACCCTGTATGACCCCAAAATGACCTTTTTTGTCTCGCTACGGTGGTCATTCCACCAAATTGCATGAACCAGCAACAATCTATTTTGATTTGACCCTGGATGACCCCAAAATGACCTTGGCATTTTTTTCCGCTACGGTGGTTGTTCCCACGCAACAGTCTATGATGATTTGACCCCGGATGACCCCAAAATGACCTTGACATTTTTTGTTTTATTACGGTGGTCTTTCCACAAGTTTTATGACAATTTTAAACTATTAGGAGTAATACCCTGGAGATATTTCATTGTACTAGTTATTTCCTTCTCATTTGACACCACCCACAGGGTCACACCTTGGCAACCTCAGGACATACAATATTCAATTTTCAAAATACCCAAGAGCCAATCCATGCCGACTCCAGGGATCTACAGCTTTCATTTGACACCACCGAAGGTATTGGTAGCTTTCGAGATTTCATTTAAAACAAGGCGCTTCTTGAGTCTCGTCTGCTTTCGCGACCGCCTGCATTTACGATTACTTTAGGTAGAAGTAAATGAACCTGCAACAATCTATTGCGATTTGACCCTAAATGAATCCAAAATGACCTTGATATTTTTTGTCTTGCTATGGTGGTTGTTCACACCAACCGTCATGAACCTGCAATAATCTATGACAATTTGACCCCGGATGACCCTGTATGACCCCAAATTGACCATTTTTTTGTCTCGCTACGGTGGTCATTCCACCAAATTGCATGAACCAGCAACAATCTATTTTGATTTGACCCCGGATGGCCCCAAAATGACCTTGGAATTTTTTTCGCTACGGTGGTTGTTCCCACGCAACAGTCTATGATGAACTGACCCCGGATGACCCCAAAATGACCTTGACATTTTTTGTTTTGTTACGGTGGTCTTTCCACAAGTTTTTATGACAATTTTTAAACTATTAGGAGTAATACCCTGGAGATATTTCATTGTACTAGTTATTTCCTTCTCATTTGACACCACCCACAGGGTCACACCTTGGCAACCTGAGGACATACAATATGTGACCGTACAGCACGAATGAGCCGTAAATGTCCTCAATTGTATTCTGAGTTACAGTGTAAAATGGGCATGAAGGTCGTATTCATAGGTACCTCAATTTGGTGCTACGTGTACCTCATTTAATGAGATACACGTAGCACCAAATTGAAATACTATGAATATGACCTTCATGCCCATTTTACACTGTAACTCAGAATACAATTGAGGACATTTGCTCATTCTGCTGTACGGTCACATATTCAATTTTCAAAATACCCAAGAGCCAATCCATGCTGACTCCAGGGATGTGCACCGCAGCACCTCTTCGCAGCACCAACTTCTTTTTTTCTTACCCCATTCCCCCCAATGTAGAAATCTACGCCACTGTTCCGGGGACATGTGTGTGGGTCTATACGTCACATTAGTGGGTATAAGATGCCCTCAATGTATCCCCGGGGGTGGGGAAAATCATTAATGTAACCGTACAAAAGATGACCACCCGGCCCCCTCCTCATTTCTCTGAGGGTAGGGGTCTTAATCGTGATCATTAAATGGTACAGAACGACAGAACATAGAGTACGGTATTCATTTAAGCATTACGTTGCACTAGTAAGGGAGCTCAATTATGACCCCTATACTTTCAGATGTGAGGAGGGGTCGGGTGATCATCTTTTGTGTGGTTACATGACTTTCCCCACCCGGGGATACATTGAGGGCATCTTATACCCACTAATGTGACGTATAGACCCAAACACACATGACATACACAAACCCATCTCAATGACTTGACCTTGACCATGGTGACGTTCGAAAAATTGCTTCAAAATCACAATTTTAGCCTCCATTCCCCCCCCCCCTCAAGATGTGGGTGATAGCAGATATTTGTAATGAGTGGATTTTGTTTACAACTTGGGAACCAAGGGAGAACAGTGCCAGTGCATTGATTGGTCACCCCAGGTTAAATAAGAAATAAATAAATAAATAAATAAAGTAAACTTAGGGAACAAGTTATGTAATGAAAGATCAACCACAATTATCAATAATATCATCATCATATCCAATAAAATTTAAATCTGGTCAACCAGACAGACGAACCGAGGTTGCGACTGAAACCTTCAGTCTTCAGCTGGGTTGTGATGCAAATAGGTATGTCTGGTTGACCAGATTTAAATCTTAATTTCAACATACCCAGATGAATGGAATCTACACAGTTTGTTTCATCATATCCAATGTTTTCAAAAATGCTGATTATATTCAACTGATCCTTGATTCTTTTGAGGAGTGTATATCTGGATTAAGTTTCATATAATGTGTCAAGTCTATTAACTACACCCCTCGATGAATTTGTGTTTATTTTTGCATTTTTCTCGAAAACTAATAACACAGTGGTAACAAAAGTTATATAAATTATAGGGGCAAGGTATCCAATTACTACACTGGAATTTCAGTGACCCAAGACAAGCGGTTCGTTATTTATGATAAGAAATAAGGTACCCCTAGGATGTACCTCACTTCCTATCATACATACGTGTATATACTGAACCGCTTGTCTTGAGTCACTGAAATTTCAGTGTAATAATTGGATTCCTTGCCCCAATAATATACATAACTTTTGTTACCAGTGTGTTATTATTTTTTGAGAAAAATGCAAAAATAGTCATAATTTTACCACAAGGGTGTAGTACCCCCTTAAAACACGAATTATTCAAGAATATCCACATTTATGGGCTCATAAGAATTCTTTCAGGTTTTGTGTAGAAATTGCTCAAAATAATATTAATTTTTGACTTCCTATTATACCAATTTGTACTGTGTGATAATTATTACTTCTCCGAAGTTGTATGGTAAATGAATAAATTGGCAGATGTTTGAAAAGGGGGGTAACCCTATTGGTTTTGGATATGGATTGTCTTTAAAATTACATAATAATATCAAATATCGCCTTTTTCAGCATTTTTCAGCGTAAATGTGAATAAATAGCCAAATTTGCAATCCAATATCTTGGTATGCGTGAATTGCATTCTGGGCAGTCATGCAACAAGACCTGACGACAATGTTGCAATGCCCGGCCCGTATTGAACGGAAAATATTTGTTTTCAACCCTTTTTTGTACCGTTTCAGAAAAAAAGGAAACAAAATATATTTCCCCAAGTTGCAACATGTACATTTCAAATGAATATAAAAAGTTTGGGTTAAAAATGGAGAGGAAAAAAACCCCTTCCACCACCGGATGTTGAACCGGGTATATACTTCGGGTAAAAACATAATGCGCTAACCAATTGAGCCATTTCGCCCACTGAGACCATCAAGGAATTTTTCTAAACTATATACAGAGCGCGCTGTCTCCTCAGCACTTAGTGTAGTTCACTTCTTTCACAGAACGTGAATGACGCGAAACCAAAGTAGCTTTTGAGGAGACTGATGATTCGCAATTAATTCCCTGTTCATACATACACGCTATGTAACGGCGCGCGTGATTGGTCGAGAGCCGGGCATAAACAGCGTTTATGCCCGGTGTCCCGGATGTGCGATCGCCGGGTAGGGAAAATGCACGGAAAATCATGTTTTTTAATAAAGTTACTTGTAATTTTTTGTTATTATTTTGATATAATAAGAATCACAAAATGTTCTTGTATGTATGAGCGGGGTTCATTCATATATTTTCATGACTAAGCGGTTGTTTTATGCCCTCGGGCATAAGCGGCCCTCGGGCATAAACAACCGTTTAGTCATGAAAATATATGAATGAACCCCTAATTCAGAAATTTTTAGTATAAAGTGGTAGCCTCAAAAGGCCGCTGTGCTTCATGATTTCTCCGGAAATACATCGACTTGGAGTGTCAAATTTCAGGATAGCAATGAGAAAAATAGTATCTGTCATGTGATACCAAAACTTCATCAACAATGAAAAATATCGGGGGGATGATGCTGTCGATCGGGTCACAGACCTTTAAGAAAAGATACATCACTTTCATTATATATCATCACTTCAAAATGCAAGTTGATTTCAAAAGATGCATGTGTCGTTGGTACATGTACAAGTTTTATGGGAACGAGTACTGTATGCGCGTACTGTACGCGATGCTGTACGCGTAGCCATGGTAGCCGGGTTCTATTAGGGGTGCTAAAACAAAAAGTCAAATGGCGACCTCCATGCGTGTACCGGGGGGTGCTAAAGTGGAACCAAAACAACAGCGGGAATCGTGCGTTAAATCGACATAGAAAAGAACAGGAGGGATCAGCAAAATTTACTGTCAAACCTCTGCTACCACTGCTGTCAGCTGGTGGTACCGGTAGTGTGGTAGTATACCTGATCTCATGTACCAATACCTTGTGTATTGGTACATGATTCGGCGGGTATACTTCAGCCATAGCGAATAAGTGGTCGTTTTTTACTCTTTTCAAAGCGTCACATGTACACCAAATACAGCCCCGAAATGGTCTACTTTTAGCGTGCCTTAACTCCGAAACAGTTTAGTCAAAGTTAAAATCGATCCCCAACCCTTTGCTTACCTTGGACGAATTTGCAGTATTTTCCGCTAGCTCCGTGTTGAAAAATGTCCGGTACTTGCCCGGTACAAACATAGAAATGGCCACATTTGCTTCAGTCCTGGTATGAATATTTCTTCCGTAATCCAATGGTTGCAACGTGGGCATCACGATGATAGTCTCCTACACAACCAGATTGTGTCGGCCTGACGCTCGTCGATCCGAAAAGTGAGGACAGCGTGAGCTCTTACCTGCGTAAAAGTCTGTTCGACAAAGGCAATAAGGATGATTGACAGCGCCGTTCATTGGGCGGAGCCATTATATTACGTCATGACAGCAGACAGGTTGCGCTGTTCTCTGACCTTGACTGTTCGTCCCGTAGACATACCGTGACCTGGGTACACGTACAAAGCTGGGGGGATGCGACTGCGGCCGCCATTTTGACACGCGGTATCTACTCTTCAGAAAAATTACTTTTGGTGACGTTTTATATTAAACAATTTTCGATAACGGATTTCTACTAGGATTTCAATTTTTTATTAATGAAGGTGCATGTAGTTTTGAGGAATAACACGGGATGTTTCGAGTTTTATTTCAACTGGTGGTGTACACCCATCGAATGTGTGTCATCGGCCCAGTCATTGGCCCTCAGACACACACACACAGGCATAGAGTTCTGCAGCAGCATGTTTTGTTGACATTTTTTTATGTTTACATCCATTATGACAGTTCTAATACCATCAAATGACAACTCAAATACAAAGGATATCAGTTGGCAATTGTAATGTTATGCAATCAAGTTTACAACACTATCTGTCTTACAATGAGCAAAAATCACTGAGTCACGCCATTCAAGTGGCAATATTGATTACCTCAAGTGGCCTACTGCAGTAACCTGATATAACCCTGTGTGATTTCTATGTTATTTTGCAATAACAAAACCATGTTTTCCTTGATTTTGGTATGAAATTGAGCAAATAAATATCAATGTCATGTCAATTTAGAGTTATTAAGAGCAACTAAAACTGATTTGAGGTAAGTTGTATCTGTTTGGAATCTGTATTGACTATTCTGAGGGAATTACTGCAATGTAAACAAACTAACTCATGGCCCATATGAACATGGTGTACTGGTTTTCAGTACCCTGTTTTCCATGGGTGACTGTAGGAACCCATGGATTCGATCCATGTACTGGTGGTGTAGGAAGGTGAGTGAATTCGTGAATGAGGCCGGGGATTGAGGTTTCGTTGTTTCAACGATCCGATAGTAGGATCTAAACGTAGGCTAAAATGTCTAATGACGCCATGTTTACATGAAAACATTAGCTGTTGCGAGGTCAGTGTCGTTGAATTAGTTACCTAAATTCCTTTCAGGATATTCTGATTTCACTTATTTATGATGTGTACGAAAATTCACCATATAAACTCAAAAGTGTGAATGCAAGCTGTTATTGCTGACAATAGAAACATTGTTGCAAAGTCATTAAAAACAGGTATGTATTACAGACGACTTTGGCCGAAACGAGATACAGGCCAGTTAGGCAGTCTAGTGTGGTAGCTGTTTTAATACATGTAAACTATCATGACTATAAGTTAAATTTAAACCGGCCATTTAAACCGACATGACCGAGGATATTAAATGAGAATTTAATCAAAAGGCCTTCTGTTCTTACCATCTTTCTTTCATCCGATTTCTGGACAACATAGGTTTAACGTCAAAACAGTAATCCTCCTTTTTCAATGGCAATGCAAGGGATAACTCGACTCAAATTGTATTATGACGTTTCCGAGAGGATAAATATCTAGAAGGTAAAGATCCTATCAAACTATTAAAGGAACATTATCATACTTACTTTTAATAGTACGAGGTTGCTCAAGACTGATTCTCAAATCCCGTGTCAAACCCCCCCCTTTTGATGTGTTAACTCCCCCGCCCCCATTTGGGAACCCAAATTTAAAACCATAAATTATCTTATCAGAGGTGTGCAATAACTATAAGGCCTGGGGGACTGGGTAGAATCACTAGAATAGGGGTGGGGGGGCAAGACATTTTGGCAAGCCAGCAAGGGGGGCAAGCAATTTTTGGCAAGCTGAGTGAAGGGGAAGCGATTTTTGGCAAACATTCCACAGTGTTACAAATACTAATGTTCGAAAAATAACGCGCTCCGCCACTCCCGGGCCGCCACTTTACCAGGCTCCCCACCATTGAAAAAAAATGAAAACAATTCCTGTCTGGTGCCGCTGCTGACTAAAACACAAACTACGATATTAGGCCTATAAGGGAACGTTCATAAATACATGTACCTTAGGGTGCTGCAAAATTCCGAGGGAGGGGGTGGGGTCAAAAAGTTTTTACCTTCCAAAAGGGGGGGCAAAAAGTTTTAACATGACAAAAGGGGGGGGTCAAGAAAGTTTTGATACCCATAAAGGGGGGGTCAAAAAATGTATGTATAAAGCAACTGCAATTATTGTTTTTCGGCTGCACCCTGAAATTTTATCCCCCCCCCCACCAAGAAAGCTGGCTACGCCACTGATACATCTGTGCAATAACTTTTGAGACCTGATTTGAAAGCAATATTCTATGATGTCATGAACTTGTGGACAATTTAGGCCTACATAGACACAGGGATATGATAGACATAAGGCCTGTAAGAGTGACAATGATAAAGATAGGCCCTAAGTGTATTGCAGATCTGGTTTTTTTTTAAATTTGTAACAAGGAATTGAAACTGCATTTGTAAATAAGTTTAATCCACTAGTAAAATAAGGCGTGGTGCAATAATTATGTGTACCCCGGTCTAGTGAATTATAGGGGGGAGATTTTTGGCAGGCCAAAAAAGGGGGGGCAAGCATTTTTGGCAGGGCGAAAGGGGGGGTCAAGCAATTTTTGGCAGGTCGAAAGGGGGGATGCGATTTTTGGCACAGATATTTTTGGCACCATTTCTATATTACGCCCTAAAAAGTGTAAGAAAACATTAGGAACACATTAAAATATAGGCCTACAAAATTCCCTGCTCGCTGCGCTCGCATTAGGGAATCTTGCATGTGTAAGTGAGGGGGGGGGGCAAAGAATTTTTGGCACATCAAAAGGGGGGGATAAAGATTTTTTGGCACGGTCAAAGGGGGGGCAAGCGATTTTGGCAGACCATTTTGAGTCACCACCCGGGGATACACTGATAATTATTGCACAAATCAAAATTTTCCAGCCCCCCCCCTACCAAAGTATTTATGAACGTTCCCTAAAAATGCGTAGGCCCTATCCCGGGCCCTATCCCTATTCTTGGTCCTTTCATTACAAAGATTCAGATTCAGATTCAGATTCATTTATTGTTCAAAAACCTTACAAAACAAGGCATACGAACATTTTAACAAAATAATATAATGTACAGCAGCACAATGTGAGGAAAATTATAATGAAGTAGCATTCATTTTTTTTTCTGTAATACGTGTAGGCCTATGCAAATAAATTACTGAAGACAAAACAACTCGAAAGTGTTCCCAGAGAAAATAAAGGTAGTGTTCCTTTAATCTTCAAAATATGTCCCCTATGCAAAACGCAAATGGCAGTGTTTCTTGTAATATACCGAATAGATAATTGATTGATTTCTCTAAAATGCATATATTTTTTTTTATATAAGGCCACTTTAATTCATTTGTTATGCAGTATTCGTAGTAGTAATTCAATTATACTTCCAAAGTTTACTATTTTAATTTTTAGAGGTTTAAATCAAAAGAAATGACTATCACCATTATATTTTTAGGTTATTTTCCTTAATAATAAATCTGCTAGCGCTTTCGCCATATGCTTTGCTTTCATGCTTTGGATTGCATTTCCACACATGTGTATGTGTAAATAGCAGCACTAGGAAATTGAAAGATCATCGTCCCAAGAATATAAGTCAAAATGAGTCTCCCTGCATTTATAGATGTGCCGGAAACTGAACAGGTATGTTTTCTGCCATTTTTGCGTAAGCACTGCAACTGCAAGTGACAAGCCGTCCGGCTAGCTCTAGACGTTCGCTTTTCGTATCTCTTTCCTTGTTGGAAAGGTATAACGTTGAGGAGATAGGAACATGTACCGTCATCCGGGACCTACTCTGCCATGTTTGGCTGAGTAACGGTACATGAACACGGTCTTTTGTGCCTATGTAAATTAGTCATTGTGTAAAGCTGTGTTTATACCCATGGGTTGCTCATCATCAGACTGCTGGTGTGCGCGTGTGGTGGTGTGTACCTCGGCCTCAACATCGTTGGTGATTTTTAGTCTTCAAAGTTCATCTTTCCGACTGAAAATCTTTTTACAAGGTTTACCTTGTGGTACATAAGCTACCCTGGAACATCTTGGAACTATTTTTGGTGGTTGTAGTGACTTATTTCATCAGTATTTTCAAGTTTTCTTCTGGGTAATCGAGCAAACCCAGAAGCATATCTTTGTACTGTGTGTGGATCAACGTGTTCTACCGCGAGATTTCGTCGCATCGTATTTTAAAGATGGCGGCCATCCCGGCGGGAGAGATGGATGACTAAACTGTTTGTGTGTCGTGACGACAACGATCGGTGGTAGTGAGTAACTTGCTGGTGGGGTAGGAGGTTTATTTCTGTCTTATTGTTCTCCAACTTACTGGCAGAATGAAGTGCTCTGAATTGTTATTCATGGCGATTTTCGTCATTGGAAGTGGTTTACAACTACAGCGTTTGTATACAGATATGCATACAGGTGAACTCATTCCTCAAGAGATAGATGTACTAAATATTCATATGGTACCATCTTACTATGCCAAGTATTTCCCAGGTCTTGTTAACCTACTTAATACTTACAAGTACAAAGCTCAGTCAATTGGGCTGCACAAGAGTAACCAACCAGTTAAACTTGTCATGTCAATAATTTCTTTGTTGATCATTATGCAAGCCGGTGATTTACACCCAAATCCCGGTCCTAAAATGTATAAACCCAAGTTCCCATGTCTTCTGTGTGGTGAAGCAGCCAAATGGGGCCAGCGTGCAGTGTCTTGCGATCAGTGCCAAGGCTGGTACCATGCAGATTGCATGAACATGAACTCGGTAGTCTATCAAAACTTAGCAGACAGTAGTAGCGTATCCTGGATTTGCTGCCAATGCGGCTTGCCCAACTTTTCCAGTTCGCTATTTTCCAGATCTGATATTGAGCTGTCAAACAGTTTTTCGTGTTTGTCACCTGATTGCGACAGCATCACCAGTGAGTTCCCTAGCTCGCCATTGGCTTCCTCTTCTCCAACCTCCAAAAACAAGGGTTACCAGAACCCTAGACCCAGACCAACTTCCAAACCAAAAAGAACCAGTCTAAAAATCCTGGTTGTGAACTTCCAGGGTATCCGCAACAAAACTGCGGATCTGAGTGTTTGTATTGATGAAAATGACCCGGACATCATCATAGGATCCGAGACACATTTGAATGATTCGATAAACAGCAGTGAACTGTTTCCACCCAATTTCACGGTTTTTAGAAAAGACCGTGATTTTGGGCCTGCAAAAGGAGGAGTCCTCATAGCAACCAAAAATGACCTCATAGCCACTCATAGAGTGGACCTTGACTCAAATTGTGAGGCAGTTTGGGTTTCAATTGAACTTCAAGGAGCCAAGCAAATCACTGTTGGCTCTTTCTACCGCTCCCAACAGTATGGTAATACTACTGAGTATTTTGACCAGTTACAAGAGTCTCTTCGTAAAGCTAGTAAAAACAATAACAGCCAAATTTACTTAGCCGGTGATTTTAACCTTCCCGATGTTGATTGGCCAACCCAATCAATACCGCCTGGTTCCCAATATGTTGCCTTGTCCAATCATATGCTGGATATCTCGGCTGAGTTTGG
Organism: Amphiura filiformis; assembly: GCF_039555335.1. NCBI lineage: Eukaryota > Metazoa > Echinodermata > Ophiuroidea > Amphilepidida > Amphiuridae > Amphiura > Amphiura filiformis. Next base: position 62,954,150 of record NC_092633.1, read on the forward strand.
GCTCGAACAGATGGTCACCGAGCCTACTAGGATCAAGAATATCCTTGATCTCTTTTTTACCACCAATTCCTCCTTAGTGGAGAGCTCAACTGTGATACCGGGTATATCGGATCATGATGGTATCCCTCTGATTGTTGTTAACTCAAAACCCATAACTGTTAAACCTAAACCAAGGAAAGTGTACAGCTACCATAAAGCTGATGTCAGTGCTATAAAATCTGACCTCCTTGATTTTAGTAATTATCTTACTTCCAGTGATAATACAAATTCAACTGTTGAAGGGTTGTATACTGATTTTGAAAATAAAATCAAAGATGTCATGGATGCCCATGTTCCAGCTCGTATGGTCACCAAAAAGAATCTGACCCCTTGGATTGGTAAAGGTATCAAGCGCTTACATAGAAGAAAACAAAGGGCATATAACAGTTGGCGTAAACAACCAACACCTGACACTTTTGAAAATTTCCAAAATCAAAGGAAAATTACCCATAACGAAACTAGAAAATCATACAGAAAATACATAGACTCTGTTTGTCTTGACTCCACAAAAGATTCTGGTCTTTTATAAAAAGTATGAAAACTGACTCTTGTGGAGTCCCCTCCTGAAGAGTAATGGTAAGATTGTTTCTGGAAACATCCAGAAGGCAAACATTCTCAATGATACATTTAAGCAAGTATTCACACAGGAGAAAGCTACACTTCCACCCACTCCAACCGGTATAAATGTTCCATCCATGCCCGACTTTGAGATTTCAGTTGAGGGAGTTGTCAAGCTGTTAAAAGATCTGAAGCCAAATAAGGCTTCCGGCCCTGATGGTGTACCTGCTCAAATTCTCAAACTAGCTGCTGAAGAGGTGGCTCCTGCTCTTTGTCTGATTTTCCAAAAGTCTTTGGACACAGGTAACCTACCATCATCTTGGCTCTGTGCCAACATCTCCCCTGTTTTTAAAAAAAAGGCGATCGTTTTGTTCCTTCAAATTATAGACCCGTTTCGTTAACTTCCATTTGTTGCAAAACCCTAGAACATATTATTCATTCCCAAATTATGTCTCATTTTGATCAGCATTCCATCCTTTCTGATAAACAGCACGGCTTTAGGAAACACCATTCATGTGAATCTCAATTAATCCTTACAGTAAATGACCTTGCGTCCTCCCTCAACTCCAGATCCCAAATTGATATGATTATTATGGATTTCGCCAAAGCATTTGATACTGTCCCTCACAAACGTCTCCTCCACAAATTAAATTTATATGGTATTAGAAACAAAACCTTCACTTGGATTTCAAATTTCCTCACGCGCCGTACCCAGAGGGTCGTTGTCGGGGGTGAACACTCGACTTGGACAGAGGTGACTTCTGGCGTTCCCCAGGGTACGGTGCTGGGACCCCTGCTTTTTTAACCTTCATTAATGATTTGCCCAACAATATCAGTTCTGAAATAAGACTGTTCGGACGATTGTGTAATGTATCGCAATATTTCTAACCAATTTGACCAGGATCAACTCCAAGACGACCTTGACACCCTGGCCCAGTGGCAGGATGACTGGCAAATGCATTTCAACACCAAAAAGTGCTTTGTCATGCGGATTACACATGTTCGTAATCCCGAGGTCTATAATTACACCCTAGATCAATCCCCACTGGAATCCACGGCGTGTCACGCTTATCTTGGAGTTGATATCACAAACAACCTAACCTGGAACAAGCACATTAACCGTATTACATCTTCAGCAAACAGATCACTTGGCTTTATAAAAAGAAACCTCTACTCTTGTAATAAATCCATCAAGGAAAATGCATATTTCACCTTAGTACGCCCACTCTTGGAGTACTCATCCACAGTTTGGGACCCCTATACACAGGATCTCACCAATAAATTAGAAAAAGTTCAACGCAGAGCCGCAAGGTTTGTCGTCAATGACTACTCCAGATACAGCAGCGTTACTGACATACTCACCAACCTTCAATGGAACTCACTTAAAAATAGAAGGACAATAAGCAGATTAACTGTTCTCCAGAAATCACGACAGAACCTCCTCGCCCTGCCGGTAAATGACCTCCTACTGCCGGTCCGACGTCAGTCACGGCACCAACATTCCAACTGCTACCAAGTAATAGCTTCAAACAAGAACTGTCATAAATATAGCTACTTTCCACAAACAGTCAAGGACTGGAACTCTTTACCTCACTCAATAACTACAATAGAAGACATCAAGCAATTCAAAGCAGCCGTCACAAACCACCTCAACCAACAAGACTAATTAAATCCATGCGCACACCACATCCTGCGTGTATGACTCCACCAGGAGTGTTATGCAGTATCACTTCAGATTCAGAGACTGAATCCTTGTCGTTAACTGCACAAGTTATGTGTGCAATTCTAGAGAACGTTGACCGACAGAGGGTGTCAATATAGGCCTACGTGTCGCTTTTGAAAAACAGCGATTCATGCGCATGCTCAACAGGCAAATACGACGGCGATTTAGTACACTGATCATGCGTGCGATTCAGATTTCTGCAAAAGCGATTGAGTATAAATGCATCTTTAGAAATGACTGGCGATTGTGTGTGCTCAAGTGGGTTTTATCATGTTAATTAGTGACCTGACACACATTTGTATTGGTTCGATCAAGCATTGATTTTTTGTACTGGATCGTTCAAGCATCTCCAACAAATTTGTCAATGTAAGTGCCTCTGGCCCTAGTGGAAGTAAAAACGGATACTATGGCCAGAGTTCTAGGGCTAGCTAGCTCTAGCTAGGCATGTTCATAAAATTTTTAAATTTAATAAATTCATCTAAAATTGCTTTCATTAAAAAGAGAATCATTTAACTTAAAAAATGAGGGGTCAACCATGTATGTAGGCCTATAATTGGCAATGTTATGAGGAAAAGTATGCTCGCCTGAATGTCCCAAAATGGGCCAAATTGTGTGTCCCAGCATTATCAATGGCTTCCTATGACTATGTCATAACATGTGTGTATGTATTTTATAGCTAAATTTTTGAGCACGAAGGGCCATTTTACAAAACTTTCGCAAATGTTTCATGAAATGTGGCTTTCATTACTTGATAGTATCAAATATTATTCAAATGCAGATTTTCTAAAATTTATGCTACATTGGAGTTTTGAGGGTTAAAATCCAAATTTTCTTCATTTTCCTATTGGATTACACAGTTAAGACAGGATCTTGGATCACAAGTAAGCTTAATGAAGCCCGCCCTCACATGTTCAAAATGTGATCATGTCTACTCTAGCCCTATGTTCAGAACATCATACTAATTCACTTTCCCAATGGACTACCAAAACATGCCACCTTCGATGTACAGCTGTAATTTTCTCCCAAATATGTTTCACTTACCATTTCATGTTTGCACAAGCTTGACCAGCACATGGTGAAGAATTTATAGAATCCATTTTCAACATGTATGTTCCTTCAAAATGACAATTTCATGTCAATATTCCCAGCAGCAGCTTCCTAAATGTCTAACTTTCATGAATTGATCAGAGATGTTATCATAGCATGTTCTGACCTTTATGACAATGTGCTTGGCCAAGCCTCCCAATTGCCATATCAACTCCCAACCACACTCATTGGGAGATGGCTTCTTCCCAAATGCAGGATAGGATGTTTTTTTTTCATCTCATTCCTTGCACTGGCTGACCTATTCTTCAATACCATCTAGTGCAGAGAATAAGAACTGGCCATGCGTTTTGACTTGGGCCAGTAAATAGGTGGAGATGTTACATGCGCGCGACATTTTAGGGTTCATCTTTTTAATTTTCTCAGTTAATATGCAGCCTATGTAGTTAAATTTGGTGTCAAATTAAAGCTTGTGATGAGACCAATACAGTAAACCTTAAAAAAGTTGTAAAAAGTTATTAACATTTGAATAATTTGCATCTAATTAGCATAATGTGCGGGGTGGAGGAGGATCAGGAGGAGGAGGATCAGGAGGAGCAAATTTAATAAAAGTGATCCCCAGGGGTCATATGATGCAAGAGGTCCATTTCTTTTTTCACATTTTTATAATTCACTTTAAACTGCATACTATAACACCATACAATCATATTCCAGGTAATTTAATTTGCTTTGAGAAGCAATTTTGCATCTTTTATTTTCCGTTCGGGTTACACATTGAAGTCAATGGGAAAATATGCCTTGAAAGAGGCTGGCGCAAAATCATTTTAATTTTATTGAACCCCATGATGTTATATATGTATTTAAAGCTCTGACTGAGAGGAATTCAAATATGGAACTTTTAAATATGTGGGGTGAAGCTAACTTTTTTTTTAATTTGTCAAATTTTACATTTTTCCCTAAAATATTTGGTATTTTCAGTTTCATAACTCCTTAGTGTTACACCCTGTATCATTTTAAAGTGCATTTTGGATTCCTTGGTTCATTTGCAGCCAGAAAATGTATACTTTTATGTATGTTGGGTATAATATGTGAAAGATATTCATATCTAAATGAAAAAACATGCAATTTTCATCTCGCGAAAACATGTAACACATTACCGGCCCAACTCAAAACGCATGGCCAACTATGCCTCAATATGATGATAATAATGATAATATGCACACATGTTCCAGATAATGATGCAATATTGCACACATCATTGCACATGCATGGCATGCTATGTCTTGAAATACCCTCCACTCAAGCATGCAAGCATTAACCAATGAGGAGTTTTATTAGCTAATTCGCAAGCTCAACCGCGAATAAAGCATTTTCAATCCCGCCATCATCTACCTTTTTGCATAGGCCTACCTGAAAAACAAACAACATAAATACACATATTTTGGGGAGCACCAAGCTTTGAGTGCCAGACACGAGCCGACGTTGTGCGGATCAGGGTATGGATACAGGAAAATTCTGCACTTACCGCATGGCCGACTGCCAGCCTTACCATACCATATCATGATTTATGCTTATCCTTTTCCACAACTTTATTCTCCTCTTCTCTTCATTTAACGCTGCCCGATCATCCGCAATCTAAGATGAAGTCATAGCTATGCAAGTAGAATCTACGAATATCGATCTCCAAAAGCGATTCGCGCTACTGGAACGGACTGAAACCGCTTCCTCCGATCCGCGTTAAAAACCAGCGATCATGGCTTAATATCAGAAAAGCGCGCATTGTATTTTCGAACATAATAAAAAATACCGATACATTGTCTACTCGTTACCTATTCATACAACCTTCCCTCAATTGGTTCTACTCAACAAGAAGTATTACTTGCCTCATTTATCGGAGCTCTACAAATAATCGGCTGATTATTTTCAAATTGGTTGCAAAGTTGCACGCCCGTGTCTTTGGCTATCAAACTTAGTCAGTGATCGAACCATCCCATGGATGTATTCGCCCAATACACTCCTTGCTCACCAGAGCATATCCTGCACATTATTATGCAAATACGCTAGCTTTAGCTACTATTGAAAATATATAACATGTTGGCAATTTAGAAAGGGTTGCCATTTCATGCCTTTCTGCACACATTGGGGTGCTATGGATTAAATGCTCTGTGGACACAGTCAGGAGGGTGAAAGTGCATATAGGAACAATGCCAAAAACTACGTCACGCCGGTCACGCTATTGTTCGACTTAAACTACATCATTCGCCATTTTGTAAATATTAACGCATGATCGTTGCTTTGAAGTTTCCACGGATAGTCTGTGGATAGCGCAAGAGCATGCTTTGACCATGCGCAAAAAAATGAATATCATGAAGATGTTTAAGATTGATTCTTAGATGTTTCAAAAATTACCGTCATATTGCATAGATTCATCATAGAATGGTTTGAAGTACTAACCTTATTTAGTAATTTTAAAAATCGGAGAATTTTACAAAATCAATGTTTTTACCTGTCGGTATTACAACTCGTGAAACACATTAGTGATGTGCCTGGGTGACCTATTCTACTAACCTTTAACGTTTCCTCTATGAACTCTAACCCTCCTGCAATATGGCGCCTATTGTCTAGAGTTAAACTACATCTTTCGGTGTGTTACGTAATACTACGATGCCTATCCCATTATATCGATCCCTGACACAGTGACTTTTTTATTGCTTGCACTGCCTTGGGCTGTATTGAGGTGTAATAATTGGAAATCATGATTTGGGGTTATGTTTTGGAGTATATACATTGAACATATATACAGCTGAAATTTGACTGTGGATATTTAAACTTTCTTGAACAAAGTGAGTACAAATTGGGGATCATATTTTTCAGACATGGAATAAGGACTTTTAATGCAAGTTGAAAGTGGTAGGTATACAGGAATTTTTATAACTGGTGTAGTTATCATGTTTTGAAATATACACTCTTTGACAGCTCTCTCCGTGCCTGTTTGAATGCCTGGTAATACCATGTACCCATACACTAGGTATGGGTACATGAGACCAGGTATACTCTAGCCCCTAACTCTGGCCATACATGATCATGATCATGTAGTATCCGTTTTTACTTCCACTACTAGGGCCAGATGAGAGGCACTTGAAAAATTTGTTGGAGATGCTTGAACGATCCAGTACAAAAAATCAATGCTTGGTCGAACCAATACAAATGTGTGTCAGGTCACTAATTAACATGATAAAACCCACTTGAGAACACACAATCGCCAGTCATTTCTAAAGATGCATTCATACATACACGCTATGTAACAGCGCGCGTGATTGATCGAGAGCCGGGCATAAACAGCGTTTATGCCCGGTGTCCCGGATGTCCCGGAAAATCGTGTTTTTTAACAATGTTACTGGTAGATTTTTGTTATTATTTTGATGAAATATGAATCACAAAATGTTCTGGTATGTATGAACGGGGTTAATTCATATATTTTCATGACTAAGCGGTTGTTTATGCCCTCGGGCCGCAAGTGGCCCCTCGGGCATAAACAACCGTTTAGTCATGAAAATATATGAATGAACCCCTAATTTATACTCAATCGCTTTTGCAGAAATCTGAATCGCACGCATGATCAGTGTACTAAATCGCCGTCGTGTTTGCCTGCTGAGCATGCGCATGAATCGCTGTTTTTCAAAAGCGACACGTAGGCCTATATTGACACCCTCTGTCGGTCAACGTTCTCTAGAATTGCACACATAACTTGTGCAGTTAACGACAATGATTCAGTCTGATGATGACTATTAAAGGGGCATTTCGTGATCCACAGCCACATCCCCCACTTTTCTCAAAAAAAGTTGAGATTTTTATATCACTGGAAACCTCTGGCTACATAATGTTTATGGTCGTGCGTCATGAATTGGGGTATAGGAAAAGGTGGCGGTGTTACATTTTTACATTTTTTTCAGGACATTCTATGCCAGATCTCAAGAATGGAGAGGGGTACTGAACTAGTTTTGGTCTCATTTTGTTTCTAATTTATCTAGCTAACATTTTGAAAAGTAACAACTTCACACTACATTTCCTTCTTGGGATATTGCAATTCAAACGAAGTAGTGTCAGGGGTGGCGGCGAATACGGTTGAGGCAAATACGGTTGAGGCATGTGTTAAAGTATAGGGAATATTGATTTTTAGTGCCTCTCGAATTTATTTTTTACTCTAACTTCGTTACTCAGCAAGGTATTGGGATAGATTATGTACCATTGTTTTGGTATTTATGTCTAGTGGTAATGTGATCAATTTTACTCCAAGCTACTGTAGTTTAATTTGTTGTAAATGTGCTGCATTCTGTGTCATGGGTTCTAGGCTTTTCCTATACGTTACTGTACTAAGCATGCATTTATGCTCCGAAATGTTCTGAATGTCATATTTCTTGAATAAGTTACCCTACTTCTGTAAAAGTTATCATTTCTGAGAAGGAAATTTGATGAGGAATTCAAATATGCCATTGGTTTTTGTGTAGGGCATGAAGGAAAAAGTTTTGATTGAAAATATAATAAAAATCATAAAAATTTTGTATGACTTTTGAACACCCTGTATCTCAGTTAGAACATAACTCATCATTACAAGTTTGCTTTTTTTGAAAGTCTACAATGTTATTAGCACATCTAAAAAGGTTTTAACAGATCAGGTGTCTATGTTAGTAAATAAGAGAGGAACAAAATTGTATACTTTTTGAACCAAAATTTAACTTTTCCACCCTATGTGACATTTGTGGCACCCTGTATATTGACCAAATGTTTGTATGTGTGTATTCCTGGTACTCTAAGCTTTACAGTGATATATAATTTTATAGGGTTTTGATGAACAGAATATGAATTAGATCAGTTTAAGTACAAAAACATGTAAATTGTTGAATTTTTTAGTATATGCGTCTAATGCACTCCCTCGGGGCTCGTGCATTACAACGCATTTGGCCCCCAATTCATGGCGCACGACCTTATGTACAAAATATTTCTTGCAGATTGATTCGTTTAGCAAAGATATCGTGAAATTTGAATTTCGTTCTGGTGCACCAGAACGAAATTACAACGCATTGTCTATGGAGCAGTGTAATACACATAATCATGCATAACTCATGAACGCAGAATCGGAATCAACTGAAATTTTGGGAATAGGTTTTTTTCGTGGATATCTAATGAAAAATGACATAAATAGAGGATGCTAGGATCACGAAATACTCCTTTAAGGGGTACTACACCCCTAGCCAATTTTTTGCTTATTTTTGCATTTTTCTCAAAAATTATATCGCATTGGTGACAAGTAAGATATGTGACCCTCGCACAACTGAGCCCTGAAGTCGCCAATCATCATTTTTGAGATATTCAACCAAAATATTCTGCTTGAAATTAGCTTTAAAATGATGTATATCATGTCTATACCGTAGCACTTGACATTTAAGTAGTGAAAATTCAATAAAACAGTCAATAAATCCTTTGTTTCCTATTGTTTATTGTTAAGTTCGATGGAGCATATCTCAATAGTGGCACTGGCGACATCCGGGCTCAGTTGTGCCGAGGGGTCACATATGTATATTATAGGGGCAAGGACTACAACTACTGCACTGAAAATTTAGCAACTCAAGGCAAGTAGTTATTGATTTATTGATCAAATATTGGTTTTTTCCCTCATTTTTGACTGTAGCTCCGCGCTCCACAACTATTGTCTGTGCTGAAATAAAATTTGCAGTGTAGCAGTTGTAGTCCTTGCCCCTATAATATACATATCTTACTTGTCACCAATGCTCTATATTTTTGAGATAAATGCAAAAATAGGCACAAAATTGGGTAGGGGTGTAGTACCCCCTTAACCTATGGGTATAAACACAGCTTTACACAATGACTAATTTACATAGGCACAAAAGATCGTGTTCATGTACCGTTACTCAGTCAAACACGGCAGAGAGTAGGTCCCGGATGTTCCGTACATGTTCCTATCTCGTCAACGTTATACCTTTCCAACAAGGAAAGAGATACGAAAAGCGAACGTCTAGCTAGCTCGGAGTCGAGATAGCTACAGTACAGGTTACAGTTTACACAAACATGACAAAGTTACAGTCAGTGCTTACTAAAGTCTTATTCAGATTTCCTTTGCATGTTGACAGCTTAACCATCGCGTACGTCAAGCGTGTGCATTGGACCTTGTGCAAATAATACGCGCTTTTGATCACCTATTATCGGCGAATTTGCTTGAAAACATGTGAGTTCATGTTGTGTAAACATAATTAGCATGGACACAAATGAAATTACGATGCAATACAATGCAATTTGAATGCATGAATGTGCAGCAGATCTATATAGAAATAAGGCTTACCAACTTTTGTGTTGAGTTGGGGGCCGGGAACAGGTACCACTCGGAGGATTTTCCATTTATGATGACCAATTGGAATTTTTTTTGTGAGGAAGAAAGAATCCCAGTTCTTGGTTGTTGTGGAGCGGATACCATTTAAGGCTAGTTTGATGAGAAGGAGACATATATGATGGGGGATGGCGCTATGGCGTCAAAAGCTTTTGAGATTTATTCCAGATGGTGGAGGCAAACAGATAAAATGATCTCTGGCTTTGGGACAATGAAAGCTGGTGGAAAGGAACTGCAACAGCGTAGACCTGGTCAGGGATGAGGCTGGAAAGGATTGAGAGAAGAACAAATATTGGTAAAGATTTTAAATAAATGACAGTTGATGCATAGGAGCAACATCACAATGCAAGAGGCAGGTCAGAATCCAAGAAAAGGTCCTCATGGGAAAGGTTCCAAGACTGACAGATGGGACAGGCGACAGTTAGTAAGGGTTATCTCCAGAGGATGCCAGGTAGCACAACAATCAATACTCCTGAATGGGGCGAACTAGGGCCAGGTATAACTTTGAGCAATGCCAAATAAGGCCAATGATTTTGCGAGCTTTTTGGCATACGGTATGTGATCGATGTGTAGATTCCAGGAAAGCTTGTCAAAGAATCAGACACCAAGAAATTTCACAGGAGACACATTTTCAATGGACAGACTGATAAGAGTGAAATTGAGATCCAGAAAAGGGTCCTTCTAAGTGGAAATGATCATGGTGACTTGGTGATTAAGGCAGAACCAAGAATAGACAGCATTAATGTTGGATTGGAATTCAAGCAGGTCTTCAGGAGCAGAGATAGATTTGACAAGAGTAGTATCATCAGCATAAAGTACAAGAGAACTAACATACATTCAAGATGTTATCTTGTTTTTGACCCCCATATTTTAACCACCCCCTCCACTCACCAAGGTATATAATTATATGAATAGTCTCCTTTTGGCCATAGATCCTGTCCAGATTTCAAGTGCAAAAACCAATGGGGAATTATCTATTGCTCCTACAATGTACAATTGCAGCATTTCATTGTGTACAATCACTCCAAATCAAGATGAGTTGGCCAAAACTAAATTGTGAAGCATCGCGTAAGGTGACTGGCTTGATCAAGTTCTTATTACATGATAATCAGGAGTGTGTGACTGTGCATCAGCCAGTGTGAAAGGACCTTGCTGAGAACTATAGTAACCTGCAATCAAAATATTTAATTATTGAGCAGGAGAGCACATATCCTTACTCAAACGTTTTATGTGTACATGTAATAATAATAATATTTAATAATAATATTTATTTGAATTACCAAAATACAAACAATATAATAGTAGTAATACAACATATAAGTAAGAAAATGGTAATTCAGGAAAGAAAAATAGACTTGTAATTCCAAACACAGAGTGCTTTCCTTTCCTGTTACATAACATAATTCATATACGAAAACACAAAAATAAATACAAAATTAAATAGATTGACAACTGGCCTGCATGAATTGTTGAAAGTCTGTGTACAGGGGATACTCAACAAAATCAAATGTGAGCAACAACTTACAAGCAATATAAAGCAAAAAGACCAAAGCTTGCAAAAAATATATAAAATGCAAGAACATATCATGCTGCTATATCATATCCTCCCCTGAACATAGTCAAATTCAACTTTACAATTTTCCATGAGACAAACTCAGATTCAACAAAATCTACTTATCATTGAGTACAATGAGATAACTTATACAACATGTTCAATATACTTTAAGGGGGTACTACACCCATTGATTTTTTTTTGCATTTTTTGTATTTTGTGAAGAAATTACAAAAAAAATTGGACAAAGTGGTATGCAAAATGAAGGGCAAATCTTCTCGTTTTATTGGTGGCATCGGTATCAACGTAGCTTACATGCTTTTAAAAGTAGAAGCCAAAAGGTGGTACATCACTGATGATTTAAATTCACTTCATTTTGGAAAGCTTACTATCAACGGATTTCGTTAAAATTTTGGATATGTGTTGCTAACACATTAGGGAAATAATGTTAATATGTAAAATGGGAATAAGTGGTCCCTGATTTCTTTTATGACTTCATGAACTTGGTGCTCCACAACTATCAAAAAACGAACCTGTTAAAATGCTTCTATTTTCAATGTTGAGCTATATTTTGTATTTTTAACTTGCATACATTATTTCACTGAAACTTAATTAAGCCATAGGTAACAGGTTACCACAACCATACTACAGCAATGTTGAAAAAATTGTATTTCTTGTCACCTATACCACCATATTGGGTAGTTTTCCGTAAGCTTAGCTTTTGTGATTTTGGTAACTATTTTATATTTATTTGTGAAATCCATCTGAACTAGGCATTCTAAATTGTACTCACCATTTACATCCCAAGGTATATTAGTATATCCACCTTGCACTTCTCGATATATATCCAGTTAAGACAGAATATCAAAATTATTCCTCATTCTGATATCACAGACTCTCACATGTGTATTCAAAATTGATGCTTAAATTTGACCTGAACCAATTGACCTATAACCTGACATACGGTGACCTAATAGCCTTTTCTTCTCCTAACAACACATAGTATTGACTTGACTAATGACTATGTATGCATATATTGTGTAAGTGTTTATTTAATTTATTCAGTGTTATATATTTTGCATGTACCACTAGATTTTCTATAGAGAGTATAACAAAGGATTTAATGTATTCTATTCATGTACCCTACTTGAACATGTTGAAAAGAATAAATTATGATTTGTTATGAAACATGCATCTGAGTAACTAGGTTACAGTAAACAAAAAATATATAGGGCTAAAATGACTTACTATACAATGGTTTAAAAGCACCTTTTTTTTTTTTTTTTTTTTTTTTATTTCACATGATCCGTGCATATATCGCCTAGCTATAAATGACAAAATATTTCTTTAGACCAATCAAACCAATATATGGGTGTAGTACGCCCTTAATGTAGTTAATTATGCTATTCATCAAATACTGGTGTGTACACGAACCTACCCGTCACTCACAAACACTCCAGACCCACACATACCCAGGGGTTCAAATTCGCAATCAATTGCGGGAACCAGTTTAGGTTCTCGCAAATGGCTTTTGCGAGAACCTTTGGTTCTCATCAGAACCAGGCTTTCGATTCACCATAATATTGAGAAAAAAAACCCTGTGAAATCATAATACCCTATAAATAGGTGGGAATTTGTTTGCAACTTACTATAACATTATTAATAACAAAACCATGTTGGTTATCTTTTTTGTTGTTAAAAGCAGCTGTTTCAACTTTGAATCCTGAAAGTAATAATAATATTGTAGTTTACCGAACGAAATACTGACTACACAGCAAGCTCAGCAACTTTCTTTAAGCTTATTAAACTTCGACTATCGCTGTAACTTACCTATCATGCATTAATGAGACCATAACATAACATTTATGTATTAAATATAGTGCAGTTTAAAAGGTTTTACACCGTATGAGTTAGTTTTGGAGAATCTGAGGCCTTGAATGACCCATCTCCTACTGCTAGCTACGCGATGAAGAGATGTCAAAACATGAAAATATACCATATACCGCAATACCCCGGGGCAATACCCCTAATTTCACTTGATATCTATTTACATTTTATTCATAAATTTATTACAAATTTCCTTAAATGTTCGCTGAAAATTGCTTAAAATAGCTTTTGTATGTACTGTTATATGATTCGCAATTTTAAACCATATATTTTCAAATGAAATGCAAATTAAATTAAATTAAATTTATTCCACATATTATTTTGTACATCGGGTAAAGGGTGAGCACGTGTGTAATAAATGACGACGTCATTTGACGATTAATTATTCATGTCATGATTAATTATTCATATGACCCGACTCTTTGGTAAGAAAGAGTTGCCGTGATTGGTGGAAATACGTGAGATGAATGTGATTTAACCAATGACATAGACGCTTTTATTTACTAGCGAGGTCATATCTATTATTATGGGATGGTGGGTTGTAAACACAGGCCAGGGCGAAACTTTCACGCTCTGTACGAGATGGACAGCTAAAATGATGAAAACTTTGCCTTTTTTCCTCAACATTTCAGAATTATATTCATGGATTGATGATATTATTAAATCACATTTCCGTTGCAGTAAAAAAGGGTAAAAATAACACAAAATGTGATCTTAGACTTCCAAGCTTGTGCGCGAACCAATTTTGGTTCGCCCAGTTGCAACCCGGCGAGAACCTTCACGCGAACCGGTTCGCGGGTTCGCGTCGGATTTGAAGCCCTGATACCACTCAAACCCTCATGCTTAACTCATGTTCGCACACTGTGGACACTCAAAACACAATTAGGCCTACAAAATGAACATCATTGTTAAACTGAGACATGAACATAAAACTTAATTTTTCAAATACTCCTTACAAAGATTCTTAAAAGAAGAAGGAGAATTTGCACATGTACATGTACATCCATGCATACAATGTCTAGTACCATGTTTAAGCTCTGAAGCATTGTACACAGATCTGGGTATACTTCTTCCCCGTCTGATATTGACATTGATGTATGTTGAATTTTGCTGATCAATGTTGTTTTAATTATAGGCTGGAGAGATCCGCTCATACCTGCAGTCACTCGGAGCTGAGATTAAAGAGAGCAGTGCTGGAGAAGACATGTATAGCGACCTGGAAGATATTATTCCTGCTACAGGGGTGTTGTGGAAAGTGCAAGATGATGCAGGTAACTTGAATCATGATTTTGTGTTATAATATTTATTACTTACTTACTTTTTCAGTGCCGTATCTGTTCTTTCAATGATACCATACCTACAATTTGCACTCCCAAGATTTCAAGGGTTGAGAGCCAGACTCAAGAAATGCCATTTCATGATTTAGAGAAAAACAAGTTTTAATATTTTTGTGAGCTAAACCTATTTACAACTCACTATGTAAGTGTCTGATTTAACTAAAATTTGGTCCTACAACCGGAAGTTGTATCCTATTCGTTATAACAAATGTCAATTATGATTAAGAATAGTGGAATTTAAGATATTCTTTAGTATTCCTTTAATTTAGTACTGAGTTACCTCTTTCTGGTGCTAACTGAAATCTATAATCTCCAGCTTACAGCTGCTAACTTTCAATGTTATTAGTGGTGGATGGAATGTGTTATTATAATCTCTTTATAACAGAAGCCAATGACGATTCAATTATCTATGAACGTTCTGTAACTACACTAAAAAAAGTCCATCAAAAAAGATGGATTAGTGTAAAGTGTCCGGTGCTTTAACATTGTTAATCTCAAGGTTAAACTGTGTCATCTCTTCAGAAGAAAATTATATAGCAATATAATTTTGCAGGCCAGAAGGCCTTATACGTGTATCTGCGTCTGACCAAATTTAGTTCGGGCCAGAAAGCCTTAACTAAGAGTTGAGGCTTTCTTGCTATGTATGCCTTCCATTAAAACTGCCTATGCCCCTATGCCCTTTACAATAAACAAACTGATATTAGTTATTAACTGCCCATCTGAACTGCAAATGTGAATCATGGTCTGAACTTTAAAACATATGACACACTGATGATGATAGATGAATATTTTGGACCTTTCTTATGTCTTGTTGGCCTAAACAATGTAAAAAATAAGCGCCCATCCAATATGATTTCGTTGAGCACCATGATGGGCGGTTAATGGAACAAATATGGTAACTGCAATTTGCTATATTGAGATGAGATGTGGCTAAATAGAATTGTGCTATATCTGCAATATGAAGTTCGGTGGGGTTAAATCTTTATGATTGGAAGAATTTGTGGGTGTTGGTACCAAAATCTCAAAATGCCCAAAAAGTGAGTTACGGCTTTCTGGTTCTGAACCCTCGATTTGCTTGTTGCCATACAATGTACAACTTAAAAGTGAGGTGCAAAACTGTGATACAGTTTTTTAAAACGATAATCATTCTATTTCACCTCATACTCATATTTTCAATGACATTGCATGATGCATGTGAGCACCTCAACATTACAGCAGGGTGCAAGTTGGTGACACAAGTTACAAAGTTATTTCCAGGCCTGATTCAATGTAACATAAATTTGTGTGTTTACTTTGATAGCTGTTGAAGGCATTTTGAACAGTATTCTGTCACTGCTGATCTACCAACCACCAGAGGAGTTGGAACATCTCTGTAAACTTATGAGTGAAAATTTAAGCAAAGCTACTAGCAGAGAAAAAGCAAACATCAGACTTAAAATGTAAGTATTCCACCACTGATTCGTGAAGAAACCTCTCTATCCTACATGTACAGTACATACTAATAACTGTTACAGCGTATATCAGATCCTTGGATATTGGTCTATGCTAATACACAGCTCATGCATGCCATTAGAGTTTATTGCATTTATCTGTATAAATTGGTGTATGTGGTCCATCCTTCAATTCTGATTTTAAATTGCTTTTAATAAAGCGACCCCTATTCTTTCTTGGTATAGTAAGAATAACATAAATATGGTCATACATTGTATATGTTGCGATTGTGGCTTCAAATAAAGGCTTTATTCATGGGGGCCATTATTCAAGAGAAATTGGAATTGGTAAGGGTAATGCGTTGCAAATTCTTAAGTATAAAATGATTATAATTTTGTTGTTTCAGCTTAACCAACCTGTTTCATGGTGTAGGTGAATCCAGTATCATTGCTTATCCCATATATTGTGGTCTCCTCAAGGTAGCAGCTCAAGCTGGAACCATAGAAAATATCACCACAGATCTGGACCTGGTAAGATACCAACAGAAGTGCAAAGATAGGCCTGTTGTAGAACTGTTCAAATATTTCAAAATAACATTAAACACTTGAAAGATAATAACATCAATTGATTTAAATTCTTTTTATTTCAAACTGAGAGAAATTGGATGTATGGATTCTAAAGTATGAAAATATTAAGCGAATATAAGATGAACCTGTGAGAGCTCCTGGTCGTGAACTGTTGGATTATTGTCATTATATCTGATGTACAGTGGAGTGAGGTACTCACAATCATATATGTACCCAATTATTTGTGTTATCCAGCAAATATGTTGCTTGCAAAAGTTTTTCCATGTTAATGTAGTGTTAAATTTATTCCAAATTTTGTACAATTATTAATCCCTTTCAGGTCAAAAAGCTGATTGATAATTGGCAGTTAAGTCGAGAGAAAACCAACAATGTACTCAGACTTCTGTATGAGGCTCTCAAAGAAAGCAAGCAGAGGTAGGTTTGTCTGCACAGTCTATTACAATGAATGTATGTGACATAATCAGCACCCCTCTCGTGAAGTTTGTTTGGCTTATAATTGGCAAAAATTATTTGGTTTTTGTTACTGTGGTGTCAATAAAGTCCCCAAGTTACGCTCGCATAAATTCTCATAAGCATGCACCGGTAACCTATTACACAACGCGCATCTAACATAACTGTTGTGCCCAACTGCGTGCATAGTGCACACCATTCTATATCAATATACAAGGTTATATCTTGGTGTAGATTATTCATCCAGTAGTTCAAAACATTATTTTGTAAATTAAATCAAATACTGGAACTAAAATTTGCTACTCACTTTGCTACGTTGCGTCCGAAAGCATCGGACTTCGTCAGGCATCTGATTGAAGATGTTATGATGACGTCAGATGTTGTGACGTCAGACGGCGAGGAAAGGGGGACTCCGCTTCCAGTTGTCACACGCATGGGACCCGGCGTTACGATACATTCCTTGCCGTCTGACGTCACAACATCTGACGTCATCATAACATCTTCAGATGCCTGACGAAATCCGATGCTTTCGGACGCAACGTAGCAAAGTGAGTTGCAAATTTTAGTTCCAGTATTTGATTTAATTTACAAAATAATATACAAGGTTATGAGTCTCATATGTTTTCGCTAATTATAAGCCAAACAAACTTGAATTAGTGTTCCCCTGTGAATTTCTAACTTGCATCTATTGACTAATCATCCCCTACTAAATGCAATTTCATACTGAATGAAATTGGACAAAATGTGGTAGTTGAATCACAGCAAAATCATCTCAATACTTTGTGTGCTGGCCATAGGCTTCAACATAAGAATACAAGTACTGGTATGGAAATATTTTCTCAACATATCAAGAATTATCTCAAGAACCACTAAACCAAATACTGGGCTTGTTTGTACTCATTTCAACACATTTTTCATGCTAATTCCAAATTGTCGTCTGCAGTCATCACCCGTGTGGAGAGGGTTAACACTGATGAGTTGCAATGGCTGTGATTTTTAATGCAATTGCTGAAATACAACATTATTTTACAAAGAAAATAGTCAGTTTAATTTTCAAAACATAGAGAGCACTGAGCACCCTTTTCAAATGACTTGCTCAAGTGTCTGGCTGCTAACTAGAGCAAAATACGGAGGTGAAGTGTCCACTGGCATCTGGCTTTTTATTATTTTATTTTATGTCAATAATGAATCTATGGCGTTTTGATATTTATACAGTCAAGCAGCAGGGAAGGTTATGGTTGAGCTACTGGGTACATACACAGAAGACAATGCATCAGCAGCCAGAGACGATGCCCACCGGTGTATAGTGAATTCATTAGCAGACCCAAACACATACCTGTTTGACCATTTACTCACTCTCAGACCTGTCAAATTCTTGGAAGGGGAGCTTATACATGAGGTAAGATCAGTCAACCAGAAAGTGTGCAAATAAGAAATTTGTTATTTGTGTAGGGGGTAAGCCTGGCATATTCGGTCGGGGAATCGGGTACCCGACCGTGACTTCACTACCCGGGTAGGAAAGTTGGCAACGGGTTACCCGATATAGAATTGCAAAACTTTGAAAATTTCTTAGATTAACCAAACTGCTGATATCACTGATAAATCTTAATTTATTTTTGACAAAAGCAAAAAAATAACGGAAAGATAACGAACATAATGTTAGTCTGACAATAACTTATCTTGGATCCAAGGGGATTCCATGATGTAATTGACGTTATGTCTTATTATAATCTGACAATATGAACCACTGATGACAGGATGACCGTCGCGACGGAGTTCACTGAACCTCCGTATTTCACAATTTTGTCCATTCGACACGTTTCTGGATGCAATGTTCTTGACCATAATTTATCATTTAATGATTCCATTGAAGTCTGTCCAGTATTTATTTTGAATGTGATTTCTTGATTGCCTGTAATTATCGTCTTGTTATGCTGCTATCAATGTCGGATATTAAAACCTGTACTGAGACCTCTGAACGAAGCGTGGGAAAATCCCTTTTCTTGGTATCTCTCAGGCTACAGCACGCCGATAGTGGTACCTGATGTTATGTTGCTTCAAAGTTCACACTCTTCCATGTTCCAACAAGAAGTTCTAGCGCAGCACGATAACCAGCGCCCACCTGATTTCATTCACAGGCCACGAGGTCGGGAAATTAAAAATGAATAATTAATCAGCAGAAATCAGCGCGCGCGCCAATGTGGTACCTGATCTTGATTTGCTTCAATAGTACGACCACCACGACATTGTAAGCACTAAGCACACACGGTAACCACCGCCCACGTGATTTAATCACGCACATGGCAGAAAAACCCCGATTGAGTGACAGCATGCATTGCGCACAATCAGTATGTGTATGTGCGGATGGCCCCATTCATAAAAACCAGGAAAGATAATAACAATGTTAGTGGTTTAATATTTTTACGAAGCAAATATTGTGATTGTCTTGTTTGCTCACGAAAAATAAATATTAGATTGACTTTGCACTTTTACTGAGGAGATTTTCAAGCAATAATAATAACTTGAATTCGTCATTTACAGTCAAAGTAGTCAAGGATTTATTTTCTTGAAAAAGAGATGGTCATATAAAATGTACTGTGAATCTATTAGGGGTTCAGTAATTGATACGATGACGTCATTGGTAGAGGGCCTTCCCAATCAGTTATTACGACGTGCTTTTTACGACGAGCTTCGTTTGCCCTCTGGTAACGATAAAAATAAAAACAAAATGTTTTTCGAAATCAGCACGAACTTGTTCATGACATGACAGCTTGTTAATTTGCTCAATTTGCATCGGAAATAAAACATAGACACGTGTATTATTACAAGGGGAACTGTAATTCAGACTGGTCAGTGGTTATATTTATGTAAAACGACACTAGGGGAGTACTAGTAGTGCATGCAGCAGTGATAACCCCGGGTGAAATTACAAGTTGCGGTGGCACCTTTTGCCGACATACGTGACGGTCGATTTTTTTACTTTTTTTTATCATGTCATTTCGGGTACCCGAAAAACCCGACCGAAAAATGCGTCGGGTACCCGGGTACAAAATTACCCGAAAATGCCAGGCCTAGTAGGGGGTGGATGTGTGGGTGGTATGTATATGTTTGTAAACACCTGCAAAATGAAAAATCTCTGTACAACAGTGGACACAAGAGCTGTTGGCATCCACAATTCCTAGATGGTGTTTCTAGATGTAAAACACCATAAGAAAGCATTGCTTGATTACTGCAGTTGCTGGTATAGGGTGAGTCTGTGTGCATGGATAGTAAACTTAACCATATCCATGGTGAGGTTAAAAGCATACCATTTGCCCATGTTTTCACACTTGTTTGTCTACTGGTGGTTACTCATAGGGTGTGTGTGTCTACTTTTATTTTATATCATGTATGGTGGTGCTTGAGAAGGTTCTTGACTGTTAGATGTATGTATTACTCCATGAAAATCTCTTCAGACTCTTTTACTGGTAATCACTTTGAAACATTGACAACTTTCTTGAGTCTCACTTTGTTCATAGATATAACATGAGTATACTTTGCAGATAGTTTTTTGATTACAGATACTTTTTGATTTAAGTTATCTATATATCAAAAAGGGGTTAACTTGGTTTCCAGGAGGGGCATGGGATTTTTTTTTTTTTAACTTCGCCCATTAGTGAGATGGAAAACAAAAATTGTCCCACTGATGAGTAAATGAAAATTCTCCCACACTCAACTCTGTATAAAGTATACATTATTTAAAATTTAAAAAAATCTGCCCAATTCAAACTCCCATCTCCCCTAAAAATCAAATGGTGCATCCCTAAATTATCTTATATGAATGAAAAAAGTAATTTTATGAAAATATTTTACTGTTAAAATTAATCTTTTATTGATTTGGAATCAAATAAATGTTGTATCTGAATTTACTTTGTTCCATCAGATATTGTGTCATTTATTAAATCCTTTTTTCAACTTTTTAATGACATTTGTAATTTTCTTTTTGTCTTTTAAAAGTTACTGACTATATTTGTATCTGGGTCTATGGATGATTACCAAGCTTTCTTCAATGCACATCAAGATTTTGTCAAATCAGTTGGTAAGTAGACATCACAATTCGTCGGCTGCATTCCATAGTGGCATATAGTGATTTTTGGTAATTTTTTTGAAAATTGACACATGTTTTTAATGATGTTCTCTTTCATTATAAGTCTCATCAGTCAAAATTAGCGAATTAATTAGTAATGTGGCGTATAGTTACAAAGTGAAATTTTGTGTTTTCCATAGTGCTGTATCGACCATATATGCCACTTTTTATACACTTTTTATAATTAAGAAATATCGGCAAAAATGAAAAACATTGCATGTGATAGTGGACATAATACGCCACTATGGATTGAAGCCGACGAAAAGTATTTGCCATAGGGATTACACAGCGATTGAAGTGGCATAAGGTTAACGTTAGGTTATTGTTTGATCAGCTCGTAATCGGCAGGAGCCTTTTAACATCGCAGATTAATATCAATATATTTTATTTTGGGAATTGCCTCGTGACATCTCGCCAGAAGCATTGTCTACTTTATTTAACACACACAATATAGAACAGACGGGTCTACTATATCACTCTTAACGTGGGTCTACTTTTCAGCGTAGTGGTAAAAGCCTAACAATCCCCGTCGATTACGAGCTGGTCAAAGTGTAGGGTATTGCGTTTTGCGTGTTTTCCATAGTGACGTATAGTTTTGTTTACTAATTTGTAGGTCTGTCACATGAGGAAAATATCAGAAAGATGCGTATTTTGACATTTTTATCCATGGCTGTGGAGCAGAAGGAGATACCATATGCAACCATTGAGCAAGATTTGAAAATATCAGAAGATCAAATTGAGGAATTTGTAATTGATGGTAAGTAACACTGCAGTCTAGACAAACACAGACAAATATGAAAGAAAAAAAATAGCTGAAAGAAGACAACAATGTTTTTTCATGCAAAATTTGAAGAATAGACTGCGCTGTGGTTATTTTATACTAAACTATCATAAAAGACTGATAACCTTAAGAAAATTACAGATTTGTGGGAGCCATGTATACATTATATATGAGAGTTGCACTCTGAGTTGGATCCTGATGAGTAGTGATATTATGATAGTCGATTCATCATATTGTGTCCATAAAAATCATGAATAAGGGAAATATTTGCAAAAGATGCGGTCCATGTAAATAGTTCATTTGTAAATATGATATGCTGCTTGTGCCACACGTTGTTTGTTTAATTTTGGTTACCTTGATCTGTTCTTCAGATTTTGATATCCAAATAGTCATCATAGTTGTAGACTTGGTGTACTGACTTGTTTAAACTAAAAAAGCTAAAGTCACATTGTGCAACCCTAATAATATGTGTAACATTTTGTATTTTTATCATTTTAGTGATTAAAACACGGATGGCAAGGGGCAAGATTGACCAACTTCAAAAGAAAGTAAACATCAGGTGAGTCAAGTCTACTAAAGATCAATTCTGTCCTCACAATGAGACTGTATGAACTCATAAGCAAATGCAAAACTCAAATTAACAAATATCAAATTTGTAAACAAAATTGGTTCACAGCAATATTTCAAACAACAAATGCTTATTTCTCAGAAAAGTAGGCACATTTTCAAACACAACAACAATTACCGACATTTCATACTCCAAATGCCAAGTTTTCCAAAAATGAGCTAAGTTGTGATATTTCCTTCTAGGCCTGCATATTTGACTTGTGATCAGCTCATAACAAAATGCTCTACATTTCGGATATAGTACTACAGACTAGAGATAGTCAATTTTGTAATATTTTCCCTTATATCATAGTTGCTAACATAGTCATGTTTTCCCTTTCTTTTGTTTCCATCAGTTACGTGACACATCGGACCTTCGGTAAGCAGCAGTGGCAGCAGTTACATAAACAACTGGAAGAATGGCAACAGAATCTGAGTCATGTGAGAGGAAGATTGGAAACCCTTGCCCTGCCACAGATACCTTCTGATCCACAGTAGTGTCCTTGGATAATAGTATGAGAACTCACTTGCCTTATTGGCAACTCAGTTCATTTAGAAAGTGGAACTTCATAATCTTACCATCACAAGTTTTCAACAGCTGGTGCACCTGTCATGAAAAGTGCATAAACAGAGATGAGTACACCATTGCTTGACTGAATTCAATCTGTCAAATCTGCCCCATTCTGAGAACTTCCAACAAACTCAAATATACTGAACTTTAAGAGTCTCATGGCTCTTAAGAATTAAAGCTTCATTACATTTGATTTAATGAGCCTGAGGTCTACTTATATGTAAAGGGAACATTTGGTTACCTGGTGCATCACTAAGTTTCATAAAATCTATGACTTTACCTTACTGCAAAAAATATCCTGTTTATTGTTCAGTACTTGTTAAAAGCCAAAAAAGGAGATTGAAAGAATTCTCTCTTTTGAATACAATGTTTTAAGGGGGTACTACACCCCTCGATAAATTTGTGTCTATTTTTGCCTATTTCTCAAAAACTAATAACACAGTGATAACAAAATTTATGTATATTATTGGGGCAAGGAATCCAATTACTACACTGGAATTTCAGTGACCCAAGACAAGTGGTTAGATTATTTATGATAAGAAATAAGGTACCCGATAGGATGTACCTCATTTCTTATCATAAATAACGAACCGCTTGTCTCAGTCACTGAAATTTCAGTGTAGAAATTGGATTCCTTGCCCCAATAATATACATAACTTTTGTTACCAGTGTGTTATTATTTTTGAGAAAAATACAAAAATAGTCACAAATTTACCACAGGGGTGTAGTACCCCCTTAAAGATGGAAGAATAGGAAATACATTCACAGCGCAAGATGCACATGTCAGTTGTAGAAAATACGGTTTTGGGTGCAAAATATGGGGGGTTTCTGACGTCTGAGTACAGAAAACTGGATTTCAAATTTGGCATGTCTGAGTTAATATCCTCATAGCAACATTAAATGTGATGTGATCAAGCAAAATCAGTCACAAGTCGGATATTGATTTCCAGATATTTAGCCAAACAAAGACAATATCTTTCATTTGTTGGTTTTTTTTAAACACTTCAACTGTTCATATCTTTGGAGCTAAATGTTCAATTTCATTGGGGGTTTTCTGCAAAATGTAGATTTGCTTAATTATGTTATACAATCATGAAAATAAAATGAAAATTGAATATTTTGCTTGATCACACTACAAATGCAAATCATCCTTCCAGGGATGCTATTTGAAAAATCATCCTTCCAGGGATGCTATTTGAAATAGATTCAGATTACTTGTGTACAAATCTCTGTTCTTTCATACAAATATAACTCTGTGAACTGAGGTATTTGTTTAATATTTTATGGAAGCATTTGGGGATCATTGATACCTTTGTATTGTGAAGTTTAGATGTGACTTCAATATTGAGCATTTAATAAAACTGATCAGGATGGTGTACAGAAGTTGTGTGTGGTTTTTTTTTAATAATGTTATTCTGTAATGATTCAAACCATTGTGACTATCTGCAAAAAGAAAAAGGAGCAAGACAACAATACAAATTCATAGTTAAGAACAATTTTATTTGCAATATTTTACAACTTTTTACATATTTAGCTATAATAATAGTACATTAATTTGCATGATTACTTGTACACCAAATGTAAATGATAAGCACCAATTTTATCACTTATTTTCATATTTATTGCTTGTTTTAAGTCATAATGTTTGATCTTTTGAAATGAAATCAGTTAATTTTTTCCCAAACCTGATTTTTTAAGGATAATTACGCATGTCCCAACTAATTGGAATGGGAAATATACATAGTGTAATGTGTATGAAGGAAAACAGCAATTTTGTAATGTAGGCTTTAAATGCACAGAAAACATTCCGGACAGGTATTACTTTAAAACATTTCATCATTTTGGTAAAGAAAATTGAACTGAAATCATACATTATGGCTTTTTTCATTTGAAGCTGTCCTGTCCATACAACCCACACACATACCACACTGCATTCTTAAACACTTGAGAATGTTCTTGCAATTTGATTGGTTCTTACCCCCCATGTTACCCGTGTGATATGACACGATATCACACACCTTAAGCGCGTGCGATGTCGACGCGATAGTCGTATCTTTATTTGAACCAATCGTAGGTGCATAGCAACAACGGGACTGATCGATTCTAAGCCCTAGGTAATTTCTTTTAAAATGTAGGATTTAACTTGATTAAAAATTTGGTATACTTATGATGATTAATAATAATATATTTATTTGATTAAGAATGAGAATAAAGGTATTGTTTTTTAGCGCTGTCGTGCATCTATCGTCTCATATAACACGCGGCATCATTATTTTTGGCGTAAAAACAACTCGGCGTCGCCTCGTTGTTTTACTTAAAATAATGATGTCGCCCGTGTTATATGAGACGATAGATGCACTCCAGCGGCTAAAAACAATACCTTTATTCTCTAATTATCAACTCAGGAGATCAGGAGCATGATAATTCCAGTATTGTTGGTAGGATATTGAAGTGGATATAAAAAAAGGCAAATGATTGACATTATGTTAAAGATTTGGGATTTCAAAGTCATCATAGTTATATATTACAAGGTCAACAAACATTTTGATAACAAATCAAAGGTTAACTGCATTCCATTCAAAACTTGTATGTGACGTGATCAAGGGGAATGAGTCAGATGTCACTAATATTGATTTTGAGATATTAGCAAAGAAAGTGTTAAAATCCTTTCGTTTTATACTGTTTTCAGCAATTGATAAATTGACATAACTTCGCAAAGAATAGTTGTATCAACATGGGGTTTTCAGATTGTGAAAGCTCTAAATGTCCTGTTTAGAAACATGTGTAAAACTCATTTTTGACAAGGGTCGACATGTAACTCATTCCCCTTGATCACGTCACATATAAGGATGGCAACTTGGGTCACTGCATTAGATCTGGCAGTTTTTTCTCTTTATTTGCAATATAGCATTCAAAATTAAAATGTTGCCAAGGTACCTGACTGGTACACAGACAAGTACTTACACTACCATTACCAATGCTGCTACTGCACCAGTACCAGCCAAGTACCTTGGTGACGGTGTACCTACGCAGGTGGCCCCAATAGGAATCTTGTAGTGTGAATTTGTGATTACTACATGTACTTGATCAATTTTGACCTGGGGTAGCATATTTTGTTCCCAGCTACAATCACGCATCGACAAGGAACCTCATTCGCTATTTTTGAACATGAAAAATATGCTTAAGTACCATGATAGTCACATATACATGTAGAATCAGAAAAGAGAATGGGGAAACAACATGTCTTCATTGACACACCCTAGTATATTTTCCCATTGCATATTGGTTTAACCACATGATTATAAATTATCACAGCATTTTAAAACAAGACTGACTTTGCTTTTACATAAATTACATCACAAGAACTTTACAGGCACTATCAGTGATTCACCAAATTTTTGTGTGGGTGTGCTAAGACTGAAAAAGAGTACAACGTCACATTTTGGTTTATGTTTAGAGTTGGTCAGCACAGACACTTTGAGGAGTCCGTGACACAAAGACGTAACTCCATTTTTGCAAAAATGGGATTTTGATAGCAAAATTGTTCAAAAACGAGCTCTTTCCAATAAGCACATTGAAGTAACTCCATTTAGCACCCCATTGCAATCAATGGCCAGTGAAACAGACTTAACTACTTAAGCCAATGTAGACCATTATCTTCAAACTAATTTTTCTCAGAATGGCCAAAATGGAGTTACGTCTTTGTGTCACTGACCCCTTGACTTGTAGCTACATGCATTGAAATGGAGCTTCATATTTACGAAATACTGCTGTTTTCTTCTTTTTTTTGCTTTTTTTTTACATAAAAAATACCTAATTATAATTTTGTTGACTTATGAAGTCACTTATAAATGTTAAAAGCAATTGCTAATTTTTTTAAAAAATAGGCTTCACTAGGATCACTGATAGTGCCTTTATGTACATACAGTTCAGTGCAGGAAAACACCTTAATGAAACAACACATTTACAATACAATCTAATAGTAGAGACTTAAGTAGGCTTCCCTGATGGCTAATTTTCTTTTATCTTTGTAAGTCATAAGTCTACTTTTGTCAGTTGTTCCTTTACAATCTGCTGGCATAAGTACAGAATCATCTGGAGGAATCTTCAGAAGTTGAGGTCCACCAAAGGTTCCATGAAAGGCTACTTTGCGATTTCTAGGAACATTGTGTTCGTACGTACCAGCTCTGGAAAAGAAGGGGAAAAAGTGCCACTGATGTGAATATGGAAATAGACGGGATTTAAACAAGACAATACTCTGAACCCTTTCATTCAAACACCAAACTAAATTAAATTGTAACACCCAACGTGAAATTTATTTAATAAACACAGACATCACATCTTCACAGGGCCTGAAAAATTGAGTCTGAAAATTGTTCGCATGTTATGTGTTGTGGTTGTTTATTGTGGGGTTTTAGTTGTGTTTGTTTATTGTGGGATTTTGTTGTGTTTGTTTATTTGATTGTTTTTGCAAGCAGAATCCAAAAGCCCATTTATCCCTTTAGCCCCCCCCCTCACACACATGCACTCCCACTGGCACTCCACACACACACACCCCCACTCTCTTTATCTTCAAAAATATGTGCTTACCCTGGTGTAATTTCTGGATCAACTTGAAGCTTATGAAATTTTCTTTGCCCCGTATGGAAAGGTTTATTAGCTGTTTGAAATGTTCTAGGTTCTGTACAGCGAGTCTGGTAATGAGATGGACAAGGTGTAATTGTCTGTAGAAGGAGAAAACACAAGATTCAATTAATAAATCGGTGTACAATGATGCTACTTATAATATAAGGCCGTATAAAATTAATATTTTGGTTCTCGTCCAGAGGATTTTCATGAATTGATGAGGGAGGAGGTGTTTTTTTTTTTTTTTTTTCAATGTAAAATCAGCATTGTCAGTAGTTTTCGGTCTTTTCAAACAGTGCTCGAGGAAGCGATGAGCTTTTTTTTTTTTTCAAATGTGAGATTCTGAGGAATAAATCCCCTAGAGTACCACAAAAAGACTTGGAAGTGATGCTTGTTCTCTAATAAACTTATTTATATGTATGAAAAATTCATGAATCATTCCAAAGTCTAAAATAATTGAAAAATCTAAAAAAAAAAAAAAAAAAAATCTGACAAATCCCAGAAATTGACGAGGGAGGGGACGAGAACCAAAACATTAATTTTATACGGCCTAACGACACATTTTCACATTGTTGAAAACTCAAGTTGATGTAAATTCCAAGCATTTACACATTGGTGTTCACGCACAGCATTTCAAATCCCTAATCTCATCTGACTTGTCCCGCTGTTTATTCAGATGGGATTGAAATATTCCTGATGGTGATTCACAAGTTACAACAATATGTCCTTTTAATTCTTGAAACAAATTCATCAGGATTGTGAAGTAAACTAAAGTTTTTAATTATGTAGTCAAATCCAATGATTTGTCCTTTTAATTATCCCTAAACTTTTTTTTTGCCTGTGCACTATCCAAGGAACTCATCTTTTTGCACTGCATGTGCAATATGATATAGCAATTTTTTTTGGAATAAAAGCCTTCAGAATGTTCACACTGTTGAAAAACAGTTTTAAAGCCAATCATTTTATACTTCAATAAACTGACTTTAAAGCCTCCAGCATACTTTCCTGCCGCTGCGGCAAGCGGCAGGGCGTTTCAACCAATGACAAGCCTTTATTGTGTCCGTTTGTCTGCAATGCGCGTGCGCCACGCCGCTCAGCGGCAAGCGGCAGGGGAGTATGAAACCAGCATAATACTTACATTAAATTCTTTTCGTATCCTCGGACCTGTTCTTGCTCCCATTGTGTAGCCCTTTTGACTTGTAACTTGGTTGTTAATATCATATAAAAAAGTAGTT
Source organism: Amphiura filiformis (assembly GCF_039555335.1). NCBI lineage: Eukaryota > Metazoa > Echinodermata > Ophiuroidea > Amphilepidida > Amphiuridae > Amphiura > Amphiura filiformis. The sequence goes on from NC_092633.1 coordinate 62,983,106, forward strand.
TTCTGTAAAAGAAAGATATAGGCGAGTTATTATTATTTTATTTAAAAAATTACAAATTCTCACATTTTCATATCAAACATTCTAAAATTTCCACTTTAGGGACGAACATGTTTTGAAACAGCCCCCTTTTTTGCTTGTAAATACTTAAGGCCATATTGGTAAAAGGTCCAGTTTCTCTTATGTACCCCTACTGCCCCCCCACCAAAAAATTCTGGCAATGCCCCTGACAATCAAATGATGTCAGTTATTATCAGATTATCATCAGCCTAAAATTACCTCATCATTATCATAAGACCCCGGTGCTCTGTGTGGTACTGATCCATTTGCTAAACCAGCTCCCATTCTGTTTGGTGGAAGCTTGCCTGGAAATAATGGCCTATCTGCTGTTGTACCAAATGACACATGGTTTTTCTTCTCTTTCCCAAGTAGAGCTGAAATGATACAAGAAAAGTGTGATAAGTCAAATTGGTTGAATTGCATGATGCATTTGTACATGTACTTATGTAGTAGAACCACTGGATTTGATTTTTGTCATTTAAAAGTACTGGTAAAAAAACCCCTGCAAACTCTTCAATGCCATGGCTTGACAATGCTCACAATATTTTCTATCATGTCCAGGTGGCTTTTCTGCAATATCAGCCTATTCTGCATATATTTCAGCAACATAAGGCTAAGCTCCCTCCGCCCACTTGGGGTTGGGCCATATGAAAAGTTTAGATGCAAGAAGTGATAAAATATTTGTTTTTATATGTGCTCTGCACCAGCCACTGTTTTTATGCGCACCCTTGGCCTTGGATTATGCACCCTCAGTTCACAGTTGAGTTGTTTTTAGACATTTGTGATGCCACCAGAATCTGGACATCGATACCAATTGGTCCTGTCCAGTATTTCTTAAGATGTAGATGTGATCAAGCATTTTGAAGCCAAAATTAGTCTGAAGCCAGACACATTCAATTTTTAGTTTCTTATAATATAGGATTGTAAAAAGCATTTGCAAAGCTATATTTTGCAGAAAACCCCATTGGCATTGAATTTGGTCAACCAGTTCAAAAGAAATGAGGAGTTTCCAACAAAACAAAACAAATGAAGTATTCATGAATCATGTATTTCTTATCTCAAAATCAATATTTCCGACTTCCAACTGATTTTGCGTGATTGATCACATCACATCTCAAATATTGAGAAAAATGGATATTTATCAATTTGGGATTTGGATTGTTTACATAACATAAGCTTACATGGAATAATGGACATGGATACTTCATTCATCATATATTATTCATATAGTACTCAAGTCTCATCAGTCAACTTTAAAAGTCATGAAAGTTAAGCTTACCTTCTAAAGATGGTAAAGTTGTCGACATTTTTTGTGAATAACTCGATTTGTATCTGGAAATTCAGTTGAACAATTCTCTCTCCTGTCAATCCTGTAACATATATAATGAAACGCGACGAATAAACTGTATTTTTCTGTAGACAAACTGCAGCGAGTCTGCAATCAATCACCCTGCGAGTCCTGCATACCTGAGTCCATCATACACCTGTTTATCAAGTTTACCAATATTGTATCCATGGCAACAAGGGCAATATCCTTTTACTTTGACGTATGAGAGTCATTATTTTACTTATTTTACTTTTTCTTCATGTAAAGCAATTTCTAACAAAAAATAATATATCAATCAAGCTGAACGTGAATGCTTATTTCGCAGCAAATTTGGTAAAAATGTGATTTTATGAAACTGGTTTTATGGTAACATTTCGCAGTCTTTTATTTCTATAGACCAATTAGTGAACATCCTTAACGACTGAAGAAAAGACTAAAAATAGCCTATGTTTCTGCGCCCTCTCATAGGTCCACACATGCAGCACCAGAGCGCCTCGTAAAATTAATGTTGTCTGACTGCGATGATTGACTTTCATTAGACATGTCGGTGACGGAAACTTTTCTCGCCGGTGGACGCGATATTTACGTGTTTATCATCCTGTAAATCTGTTATTTGTCAAATCGACAAAGGTGAGTGACTTAAACTGTTAATATTACAAATCGGTGTATAAATTATGACAAAGAAAAAGCACAAGATGAGTGACAATTGAAAGAAACGAAGTTTGATCTTGGATTTGAGTGCAAAATTCGGCAGCCATGGCCCATGCAAAAGGTGGACATGACATAATCATAAAATAATAATAAAAATAAAATTTTCTGGTCAATCACTCGCTGTATAATTTTTTTGCAGAATTGAACTGCCTAAATATCCTGGAAATCAAACTATGACTATTGACCTTGCCCCTGGTCATGCTGGTAGTACTAATAGTATATCTGGATTCTGGTTCCATACATTACAGCAATACGCAGGTCGCAGACTCAGTATTGCTGTCTGGTAAGCAGGTACGAATTGAGACGTCGTGAATTGAGACGTCGGAGCCGGTCAAACACAGAGGACTAGCCTACATCCCGTATCCTACCACTCAAACAAGCAAATCTCTTCACGAATTCACTCACCTTGCGATCCTACATCATCAGTTGAAACAAACATCTACTAAGTTTCCAAAAACAACTTTGTCATTCCTCAAAACTACAAGTAACTTCATTAATAAAAAATTGAAATCATACTTTTACCCGTTATTGAAAATTTTGTTCGATTTATGTGAACCAAAAGAAGCGCATGCGAGTCGAGTTCAGTTTACCAAAATGGTAGCTCCTGCCTCCTGGTCACCTCAGATATAGCGTCAGTATCAAGCTGCTTATGAAGCGGTGGATCGGATTGGTTGAAATCAACGCCACGTTTTTGACCTTACAGGGGTCAGAGATATGCATATATTCATGTATGAAAACAGCGATGCGGATATAGTATCATCACGGAACTGAGAATTGCGACATTTTCGATGTTTGTACCAGGGAATTTCAGACACGGAGACTCCGCTGAGATTTCGACAAATTCGTCCAAAAGGTAACCAAAGGGTTGGGGATCGCATTTTTAACTATCACTAAATGTTTCGGAATTGAGGTCGGCTAAAAAGTAGACAGTTTGGGGACTGTAATTGGTGTAGATGTCACATTTTGAACAGTGAGCGATAAGTGACCAATTTGATGCTCAGCACAAGTGACTATCTTTACTCAGGGTACCTTGGTAGGCATGATCACAAAAGTAGTTTTTTTCACATGGAAATTATTTTGTTTAATTAAAAAGGTTATTTATTATTTAAAAGGGCATTTCGTGATCCACAGCCTCATCCCCACTTTTCTCAAAAAAAGTTGAGATTTTTATATCACTGGAAACCTCTGGCTACATAATGTTTATGTACAAAATATTTCTTGCAGATTAATTTGTTTTGCAAAGATATCGTGAAATTTGAATTTCGTTCTGGTGCACCAGAACGAAATTACAACGCATTGTCTAGGTATGCCAGGCAAACACATTTGCTAGTCAGCCAAATTCACCGACAATGTCAATGCATTTTTACATAGAAATTTAAAACAACTGGCCGAAGAAAGAAACCTACATAAATATGTTTTCTATACTTCACTTGACCCAAATATATGATTTTTTATGGTGATAAGTCACTCGCTCATGGAATTTTAGAGGATTTTGATAGCAGTTCCATTAAAAAAGCTGCTATCATAATGAGACTAAGATCTAGAAACACCCCGAAATGCCGTTTTGGGGAATTTTGCTAGCTGAATCTTTTTGACATTGTTTGATGAAAGTCAATCTTTGACAAGATGTAACTTTGCTACGGAAAGTGCTATGAAAAAAAGGTTTTCAGTTTTGGCGATATTCACGCAGGGACAGGCCGAAAACCTTACCTCGATCGTAAAATCCAGCCCATGCATGTCATAAATAATTCATTATTGCATTGTGTAAATGTCACTGATTGTGTCCACGTATTGTTATTGCACCTGCGAAAGCAGAAGTCATGCTGAATTTATACTCGATCGCTGGATCACCATGTGAATTCGCCTATTAAAAAAACAAAAAAACCTCTACGACTAGGTTGTTAAGCATCGAGCACGCTGACTGGCTTAGCAATTATCAAAGTAGTTTTGTAAACCAATCAGGTTAGACGTACTTTACTGGCGGGTCACATTAATTCATACCGTAAAAGGCCGTCACGTTCATTGATTGGCTTACGATTGCGATGAATGGTGTTTGCAACCAATCACAAAACGGGTTATAAATAAAATAAGGCGCCCATCAGAAATTTTGTACACGTCCATGATGCGTCATGCCACGAGGTAGCGGAGGCTTCGCTTTTTCTGCGTAAAGCGGCGAGTGGTATAAAGTCAGTTTCACACCTGTGATCTATGGAGCATATCATAAAATCTCTGAGCACATCCACAGTGCATTTGACAGATAAAAATGACATTTGCAATTCTGAGCAACGGGATTCCATGAAATGGACGAATGTAAGTTATTCTACAGGATCGGTAATAATTAACAGCTGGTCTGCTGTATTTGAAGTGCATATTGAAGTTTGTAAGTTTGTGACTTCGTATGTTATGTGCAATAGATATTACAAGAAGCTTAAATTGGCACGCTTTCCTGCAATTTGTCTGTCGCTTGCGAAAGTTATTTGGAGTTCAGGGCACGTCACACCGAGTGTGACGTGACCTCGCTGGGCATATACTTACTTAAGACTGTCCTTTTTCACATAACGCAGACAAAGTAGGGCCAACTTGCCTAGAAAAGGTTAAATTTTGGCAAGAAATATCTCTGTGTAATGCTATGCAAGTCCCACATCACATCGATATCGGTGATCGTGTTTTTTTACTGAAGTTAAGCTAGGCTTGTTTCCACCAGCGTCATGCACGTGACGTGACACAGCTAAAATAATCGACCGGAAATCGGGGATCATTAAGTTTACTGATTTCAGTGTTTTGAAATTTGTTGACGTTTGAATGGCGAGCGGTCCGAATTTTGAGCCATACAAGTTTACGTGGTGAACTAGGGTCAACCATGTCTGTAGCTCATATATATCAGCAAAGTTATGGGCAAATGTCTGTTTTTAAAATTTTCTGCAGCCATCAATGACAGTGCCTTACAAATACAATGACTTACTGTACAAAAAAGCAAGTAATGCATCATTTTTCACCACGGCGATCCGTTTTACACAAAGGTGATTTTATTTTATGAAATCTAACTATCACTGCATGATGTATGAGAGGCAAACCTTAGTTAACACATTTGCTAGTCAGCCAAATTTGCCTAGACCGGGGCCCAAACACAATACATATTTACATCGAAATTTAAAAGAACAGATTGGACAGGCTGGTCAAGGAAACCTACATAAATATGTTTTCTATACTTCACTTGGCCCAAATATATGATTTTTTATGGTGATAAGACAATCGCACATGGAATTTTAGAGGGATTTTGATAGCAGTTCCATTAAAAAAAGCTGCTATCATCATGAGACTAAGATCTAGAAACACCACTGAAATGGTGCTTTGGGGAATTTTGCTAGCAGAATCTTTTTGATGAAAGTCAATCTTTGACAAGATGTAACTTTGCTACGGAAAGTGCTATGACAAAAAGGTTTTCAGGTTTGGCTTTCTTTACCCAAGTAGGGGTAGGTTAAACAGCCTTTTAAAAAGGGTGATGTTTCAAATTTCTTAGGGAACCAGCTTATTTGATGTGGCATGATCTCCTGAGCAATTTGACACCCTTTTCATCCAAATCGGCCAAAAAATGAGAAGGTGCCGGCCAAAACAAGTATTTGGACGGGGGGGGGGGGGCCTGTTTGGGGTCTGAAAATCAATATATTCATCAATAATCATTATTTTATGCCTAATTCTGTTAAAGTTGGTTTTGGTTAGCATGTAATTGATGTCTAGAATTCCATTTTTGAAAGTTGCATAAAAATTGGAGTTCTCTTTTTCTTAAAATGGCCGTTTTTCGTCCAAATAAGGATGTGAGGGCGCTTTGCATAAAACATGCACACGTTCTTTTCACATGAAAATTTAATGATGTCAGTATGAAGATAATCACATGTGGCACATCCTCAAGAAATTTGGGCATTATATTTCTTTTTGTTTGACCGTGGCACCATTTTTCGTATTCTCAGGAAGCCTTCCATTGAAACGTACACATTTGAAAGTGCATTGACCCCTGTACAGTTGAATGGGAGCGTTCTATTAAATATTCAAATGGCTGCCAAAATCAAACCGTACAATGTAAATCGCTCAAATTTCTTGAGCAGGTACTACCTATGATTATCTTCATACATACACCATTGAAATTTCCGTTTTAAAGATCGTTTGCAAGTTAAATGCGAAGCGCCCTCATATCCTGATTTAGATGTAAAATGGCCATTTTAAGAAAACGACAACTCCAATTTTTATGCAACTTTCAAAAATGGAATTCTAAACATCAATTACATACAAATCAATACCAACTTTAACAGAATCAGGCATATAATAATGATTGTTGATGAAAATATTGATTTTCAGGCCCCCAACAGATCCCACCTGTCCAAATATTTATTTTGGCCGGAAGCAAAACATTTTTTAGCCAATTTGGATGAAAATGGTGTCAAAATGCTCAGGAGATCATACTGCATCAAATAAGCTGGTTCCCTAACAAATTTGAAGCATCATCATTCTATAACCCACCACTAACTCAAGGGCTTTAATTTGGTATATAAAATGATGCAGTTTGATGGCAAATTTGAATTTACCTAGCATAGGCCTACCTACAGAAGTATATAAAGTACCAGCACTTTTTAAACTACGTCGCCAAGTTTCTGGTGTCCAAATTTCAAAATTTTGTATTTTCCTATGGGGGATTACACAGTTAAGCCAATTACTGTGGTCGCAACTTTTTGAGTTGAACGTCGCCCTCTATAATAAGCAATGTGGACATACCTAACCTTGGGCTTCCCCACGGTCATCTCACAACCAGGCATGCCAGCCCAGGTTCTCTACCCGCAAAGACAGTGAAGTCAAATTTCAAAAGTGTGCAGAAAAGCGTAAGAAATGAAAATGCACTTTTTGCGCTTGCATGTGCAGGGAAAACCTTGCTCGAGAAATCTAGCCAAGAATTTGCTCACTGATTGATAGCTTCACATTCTAGGCTAGAGACCATTGCATTTAAAATCTAGTCGGATTCACTTATGCATGACACCGTGTAAAGCAATGGAAGTTCAGAAGTAAACACAGCCGATCACGATAACCGATCGCATCAAAAGTGTTGCTAAAATTCAGTGTTCTTAATTAACGGTTAATTATAAATGGCGGTTAATTAACCGGTTATTTAACGTTAATTAACCGGTAAGATTGGTTAATTATGGTTGGAAAATATATAAATCCGAGCTCGGAATTCAATATGCCATCATACTGAAGAACATTGTGCAAGTATTTAATATGAGCAGATAAGTGTTCTTGTCCACCTTTAGCCTGGTTGAAGGTATACGGGGATGTGCCACGGTTTTAGGGTACCTTTTCAGCAATTTTGGTATGGGTAAGGACAGGGAAAATGTGCGATGCGCAAAAAGCGCCGCCGAAATTTGCACATTTTGGGTCATATCAATTTGTAAGCGCTCTTCATCATCATCATCAGTCGGCTGCGGAGCTACAAGCTTTCAAGCGACTACAAGCTTTCTCCAACTATTGCGATCTTGGGCAAGCGAAACAATTTTGGACATACTGTACATGTAAGTACAGTGTGCGCGGCAGTCCCAGTTTCCTCTTCCCATGTGGTGAATATAAAGAGCATATATTCTTTCACAGGCTCGTCGTCTTCAAGACGCAGTATATGGCCGAGAAATTTGAGTTGATGAATCTTGAGCAATTTCATATTTCATTGAATTTACAACCGTATGACAAAACAGATGAAAATAGTAACTTTTTGCACAAGATTTGCAATTTAAAGATAATTGTGGCCATTGCTGATTAAAATGATGCTAGTATTATATGGACAATAATAGTGTGCTCTTTCATTTAAAATGACATAAAATTTGAAAAATATTGTAAGGAACACTTGAGGTTTTGACTTGGTCAAAAAATGTGCTTGGATAGGTAGTTTTCAACAGATTTACCACATTCACCTGCTATGATGATTGAATTGCATTATCTGTTGACCTAATGGGGAAAAGTGTTTTTAGGGGGAAGTGTTAGCTTTTGTTTGATATAAAACAAATTCTGATTGGAAGTAGGTACATGTATAGAGAAAGTCAGCAATACTCAGCATCCAAAAGTATGTGTGGCACATCCCCATACAAAATTTTTCAAAGACCCCCCGACACACGGATTTGTACATGTGCTCATCATAGACCATGCATATTCTATGATGTGCTGCATGACACTCTAGGATTAGACAGCAAGAAGAAGATTACTATTTTATTATTTCCAGTGAACACTGAAGTGATAAAAATTAAAAAAGCATCAGAATATTTCAAAATTCATAATTAACCTATTTTACCACCGGTTAAATATGATGCGGTTAATTAACCGGTTAATTAACCGGTAAGATTGAGGTTAATTAACCGACTAAGAACACTGCTAAAATTACACTTCAGCAAAATTTCCAAAATAGGCAAATATTGCTCAAAAGATACAGTTGACTCATCGAAATAACTTTCATCCAAATTTCAATATTAACAGAATAAATAACCTCTGGTGTCGGTGTAAAACCTTGCACCGCTATCCCCGACCGAAAAATGATAGCAATGCACCCTAGCATCGAATGCGTAACTATCGTGTGCAAATTCGAAGCTAAAGTTCTTGAGTAAGGAAAACCTCATTTTGGTATCAAGATGGCAGATCCGTGCAAAGGCCATTGAAAGGGCGAATAGCGGATTTGCCACCTCAAGCTATAATCCTAGTATCCTACCCTCCACTGTTGTGTTGCCATACATAAAAAACATCAAATTTTAAGTAGTGTTGAAGTCAAAAAATTCTTCTAATTTAATACATGAAAGCATTTATAAAAAAAAAAGCATTTGTTTCAGGCTACCTACAAGAAATAAACTCAACTTTTTTTATAAAGTTGTTGTGTTATGTTTACCAACACAGGGAGATGGCAGCTTCTTCTGAGGAAGTCCTGCTGGTGACCAATCAAGTACGACATGCCAAGAAAGATGGCACTCTGTATCTCATGGCTGAAAGACTGGCTTGGCAGGAAGAGAACAAAGATATCTTTAATGTCAGTCACCACTATGCTGATATCAAACGTAAGTCTTTTTTTTGTGTGTAAATGTTAGCATCCTGTTTTTAAGGTATGGTTCAATTATCCACTATCCACTAAAAATCTTATTTCCAAAATTTCAGTTCTTCAAAGAAAATATAAATTGGACGATATCTTTGTCTTTGAATGAACGAACCTGCAGGAAAGCATGAACATGTGTAATCGTAGGTTTCTGATAGTATAAAGATACTTTTTGTAGTAAGTAAATCTGCACAGTGCACACTTGGTTTGAAAAGACTCTGATATGGAGCACTGCATATTTTGCTAGACTTCAGCATTTACATGTATAGGCAATTGTATTCTACCTAAATATCTTCCTAAAAAGTGAGTATTTTGGTGGTGGTGGGGAGGCATGAATATGAAACATGAAATTGGACATTGTCATGCAACTTAATTATTGGTTAGAATTCATTATTCTTACAAAGAATCTTGAAAAAGATGAGCATGAATCAAACTCTTTTCTTGTAAGTTTTTCAGATCTCTGCACAGCAGATTCTTTGCACGAATCGTGATTGATTTTCGCACTGTGAGAAAAAATTCTTACTCTTAAAGAAAATAATACTGGAACTATGAATATTGCCGAATGCAGCAATTCGAGATCCTGGGAATATACCATATGAAATTTTGGAAAAGAGAGGCGTTTATTCAAAGATAATTCCTGGAAAATTGTTAAGTAAGCTTAAAAACGGACAAACTATGAACTTGGGATCAATGACTACCAGTCAAGGGCTTAGGTAGCCAGCCGTGTAGGGAGTGTTTTACACACCCACATTAATTTGTAAATACACACCCAGTTTTTGCCCACATGGCCTATACTTTGTACACAAATCTTAAATTTACACACCCAGTTTTTTAAATTTACACACCCAAACCTTCAAATCCTGCCTAAGACCCTGCTACCAGTTCACTTTTGGGTTTACAATGTAATTTTCGCCAATACCAACACCATTACCATTACCGTGGTAAGCTTACTTAAGCAAGATAGCATAGAAATTGCTTGTTTCAGGGAGGAGTTAGGGGCGTTTATTTAATTTGGTTTTTCAAAAAGACTGGAGGGGAGGATAGACAGTAATGTAGGAATACAAAGACAATAATATATGCACATATTATCCTTTTATCCCATATATTATAGAACAAAAGATCAGCCCAGAAGGAAGTTCCAAAGTCCAGTTGCAGATTGTCCTTCACAATGGCAGTAGTTCCAAGTTCCATTTTGCCAATAGAGATGGTCCAGCTGTGCAGAAAAAGGAACGCACCGATATCAAAGAACTGATGCAGCAGCTCCTGCCAAGATTTAGAAGTATGGCAAATAAGGAACTTGAGCAAAAGAACAGGTTTGTTTTATTCATCTGAAATTACTGAAAGGACTAGCTAGGAGTAACTTCATAGAACCATTATAGACTGCGCATAAAACAAGTTTTCTGCGGTGAACAATATGACCAAGAATTTAGATTGGAAATTGACTGAAATGTGTAGCTCGTAGAAGAACAGAGAATTGCTTGTATTATCTACTGAATGAGTAACCCATGTTAAAGAAGAAATGAAACAGACAAAACATGTTACACAGTAACGTTTCAGTCTCAACATAATAGCTTGAAACTGTAGCAAGGTATCAAAGCATGGTTTACTAGTATGAATTCCTTTCAAATAGTATTTCAGTATACCAACTACCAAATTTATGATAGTAGTTGGGTATATAAAATATATCTAAAATATTCAGTACTAAGCTCCGTTTTAAAACCTCATTTAATTACCAGGGCATAGTGTCAGAATTTTGTTGCAACAAAGTTTTTATTTGTATAGCAATGGGCTATTACAGTTGAAATCCATACAGCTCCTATGACAGACATGTATCAATCAGGAACCTAAATGGATGACTCCATTTGAAATCTACACTACCTGTGTGGGAGATTAAGGTCATGTCTTCCGTAGGGGGTGTATGGATTTCAAATAGAACAGCCCAATATGACATATTTCTCTGTAATTAATAGCATTGCAAACCAATTATCAAAACTATATTCTATAGCTAACATAATCACTCATGATTTGTTCTAACAGAATGCTTCAAGAAAATCCTGAGCTATTTCAGCTGTATAAGGATCTTGTTATCAGTGGTGTCATGTCTGCTGAAGAATTCTGGGCCAGTAGGAAACCTGTAAGTATGCTTGATTACATCACAAGATCCATCCATCTAGTTGTGTGGAGATATCGACTGGTATCTCGCTAACTATATGGATTGATACAGACACAGAAATGATTTATTACAAGATCAACTTTTCTCATCCTCTCTGTCGTTGTGCCAATATCTTTTATGATGAGATGTTTATTTGAGGTGCCAAATCCTTGGCCAAACAGATTAATCTGTGCACAATTACCATAAATTAGATCAAATGAAATTAACCCAGGCACTCCAGGACATAACATACATGCCCCTCTGAAGAAAATACAAATACTTTGTATCTATCTCATTTGAAAGATTAACTTCATTACAATCACTAATAGTGTTTCGCTTCCAGGATTAAATTAATTAAAATCACTAATAGTGTTTCAGTTCCTATGTGTTTTTGACCTGTCTGTAATTCAAATCAGATTTGTGAGTTTGGAAAGATTCTGCTGAAATGTTGGACTAAATATCTTGCTAACCATATTGGCAGAATATGCAGATTGTATCTAGTAGGGAGTGGGATATTCAGTGTATTTTAGTTGGATGGTAATATGAAAAATGCCCAGGCCATCCAAAACCTGTCGATAATCACAGTTCAGAACAGTCATAATCGTGTCACCCTTGTTCCTGACTGCAAAAACTTTCATTTACTGTAACTACCATTGCAATGTGTCTTGTAGAAATACAACAGCCTCAGGGATTTGCATATATAGAATATTGTACTATTTTCTTTGTATATAATTTGTATATAATTGTTCAAGTGAAAGATGACTTGTTTCATTTCATCACACCCATATGGTTTCTGATTTGTCTGTAGGTGCTAGAGTCTCAGCCAAGTGTGAGCAGTAAGACCCAAACCACAGGTGTATCAGCAGCATTCCTATCAGACATCAAGCCACAAACGGATGGATGTAATGGAGTCAAGTATAACCTCACTGCTGATATTATAGAGTCTATATTTAGAATATATCCTGCAGGTAATGCCACTCTTCCAAATGTAGACAAATAATTTGACAACTCGAGGTTCACTCCAGGATGTATGTAATGCAGATAAGCTAAGAATAAAATGTTGCAATTATTATGCATCACTGTGGGACTCTTTTAACTACCATAGTGTGATGTATTTGTGGTTCACATTGGTTCTTTGTCATGATTTCAGAAAAAATAAATCATTTCACAGAAGATGCTATGAGTATTGACAGCAAAAAAACGTACCAATGTTTTCTAATACTCTCAATATAGCATGATAAGCTTAAAATAGGCCAAAAATGCAAAATACAGCTCACTTCCGGTTCATTTAAGAAATTTAACTCCATTTCCGGGTTGAAATTCAACATGGCCGTACCCATGTCACAGCGTGTTGATATGACTTATCAGTAAATATGGGATGAAAATTTCATCTGTAAGTACATTTTGATACAAAATTATAGTGAATTTGAACCCGGAAGGAGACATATTTTATGTCGAATATAAGGTTTTTTTAAAAGTGTAATGGACATCAAAAAACAAAAACAAAAATTAATGGCTAATTCACGTCGAAAACACAATTTTCAGGGCAAATAACATTATCCTGCAAACATTCGAACCTAAATGATAAACCTGGTATCTGATATATTTTGTACCTGGTATTAATCATGCTGATTTTTGTTGTACAGTGAAAAAGAAACATGCTGAAAATGTACCAAACAATATGACCGAAAAGGAATTCTGGACAAGATTTTTTCAGTCACAATATTTCCACCGGGACAGAATCAATGCAGGGAGCCAGGATCTTTTCACTGAATGTGCTAAACATGATGAAAAAGGTAGGTGAAAAATGGAAGAAATTAGACTAGGATTCAGCAAGGTCCTTCAGCAGTGTCCACCTGCTCTTCCCGATTATCGCATAAAAAGAACTACAATGCTGGACAAAATTAGTTGGAATAAAAAATAGAATGTGCACCTTGTAATGGACATATTTTTGTTATTTTTAGAGTGATGGGGCTTTCTTTAGTGTCAAGTCTAAACATTGCCCTCACCTCCAATACCTCCCCCTGCCCCACCAATCAATGTTGGGTACTACTGAGTGCACATGAACAAAATGTCAGGATTCAACACTGATCGGAGGGAACGGGAGCTTATTTGCAATACCGTACTAATTTCATTCCAATCCTTTTGTCCAGGGTTGTAGGTCACATCTTTGTAGCATGGTGCTACATTGTGTGTGATCAGCAACTGAGGTGCTGATATGATGATGACGTGATTCAATAAGCCAATTACAACCCCACTTCCATATTTATGCTGTAAACAGCACCAAATCAGCAGATTGCTGAAGAACCTTGACAAATACTAGAGAAGGTGTGGACTCTGGAGCCTCTGCCAATTAATTGCTTTTGCTTTTGTAATATATATTTTCTATTTGATTAATAATACTCTGTTACAGTCTTTATTACATTTTGCATCATTCATTGTAACAGATTTACAAGAAGAGACTATGGATTTCATTAAGGATCCATTACTGAATGTAGAAGGCTTATCTGATCAAACACTAGGAGAGGTAGGTATATACAATTGTGAGGACGTCTGTCAACATTTATTATTCCCAAATATATGGAGTATTTTGTTTTGAAATTGTGCTTGTTGTATGAACAAGAAAATCATAATTTCTTAGCACTAACCTGCATATGGGGATCTAGAACCCCATAAGTATCACCATTTGAACCCCAAAATGTAACATATAAATGTAGTACAGAGTCCCTTAGTCTGGACCCCCTTCTCAACCCCCAAGTAGCAGAGGCTAATACTACCACTGTCCCATACACAAAATAGCAAAATGATATTTACAATTTATTGTCACATTCTTTAAATTTATTTGGGTGTGTGTTATGGTGTATAAATATTGAATAGATGTTAAATTGTGCTTATTTGTCTGTTTGTTTTTAATCCAGGGCTATGGTTGTACATTAGACAAAACCAATCCGTCATCAAGCAATGCTATCAATTCATCCATCATTAAGAGATTTAATCATCACAATACAAGAGTATTAAGTGTGTCACAAAGCAAGTAAGTTGACTCTCACCTGTGTAAATCATAATCACAATGACCAAATGACAGGTGATTTACAATTACCAAGTTTGTTTGTAAAAAGAAATACATGAATAGGAGGGAACACCAAATCTTCACAAAATGAACATTCCAGAAGGTCTGATAAAGCCTAACAAATTCAGATTTATTTAGTTCTTGTTAATAATCATAGCTAACACATTAAAGGGAGGGGTGTGACCAGATTGATAATCTTTATCCTAATATGGAGATCAGAAGAAAGCTTGTGTTTTTCTCATTATTCCAGTGAAATGTTAAGCCTGAAATTTGTTCCATCTAGATGTTATAAACAAAATAGTCATCTCCTATGGTGTTTACCACTCATAATGTGTGTTTTATGGGCCGTTGTGAAAAACATTTTTCCTTCTGATGTTAAAACCTTAGTGTCTATTTGTAAATTTGAGTTAAATAAAAAATAGTTGTGCTTATGTTGCAAAAAGGCTCTGTCTGTTTTGTATCATGTTTTTTTTTTCTATTTCATCACTTGCGTTGTTCCATTCACAGATCTAGCTCACTACTTCCAAATAACGTACCGTCCACAACCTCTACTAGCAACTCTAACACTAATAGCAACAACCACAAAACACAACCCAGGGACAATGAGAATGGTGAACCAAAGGCTAAACGTGTCAGACTCAAAGAGTCAATCAGCTATGCTGACCTTGCACCCAGTACTAGTGGCACACCAGTAACTCTTAAACTGGAAAGAACTGAAGGCTATTATCATGGCCCTACTCCAATTAGTGCTTTTGAGTATAGTAGTGCAGAAGAGGTTATGGGTGCAATGCACAGAGTACATGAAGAAACAGTAGCAACCAAAACAAAAGCATTTCAGGTAAGGTCTATTTGATGACAGTATTATCATAGTACCATGGAGTAAAAATTTATGAAGTTGGGGATGCACAGCTTGGTAAGATGGCAGCAAAAGATTTCTGTGATAAGGCTAACCATTTGTCAGGCTTGCGCATCTCCTCTGGCCAATATGTTATCCTTGATAATGATATGACTTGATTAAAATTCATAACCTTGTAAATATACACAATGCAAGAGACCCATTAAAACTTATTTATATGCCCCTAAGATGTATGGTTCCAATTTATGACTGCTTGTTTACACATTACAATGCGAGTAAAATCTGTGTCCAGCGAAAGTGTCATAGTGGAATTGAGGATTCTGTTTCTTTCAATTTTCCATTGGCAGTATTAAAAATAGCACAAGATTACTTGTTGGGAGATAAATTAGACAAAATAATGCATGTGGGCATTTCCGTGCAAAAGTGACCCACTGGACATATTTTTCATATTGGTGTAGCAAAAGCCATAGCAACAGTATTTGCATGGAATGTTGACTTATTATTATCCAGTGCACCTATGGCAGATAGCATGCATAATTTCATGGAGCTGCTGCATTTTTTCAGGGTGAAAATTAGATTTTAATGTGTTTAGACGTTACTTTTTGGACAGTATGAATCTGACATTATAAAACTGGTCTATTTCAGTTTATAGTATTTCTAAAATATATGTGCATGATCAGATACACTTAGGTTTCAAAAGAAGGTTTGAATACAGGCCTGAACAATCACCAGTTGCAAGCAAATTTTTCATCTTTTTCATTGGAAAAAAATCCACTTGAAATTTGTGTGTTGGGATGTTACTTTTTCTGTCCACAACTGGTTATGCCATTGATGGTTGTATATTAGTAAAATCGAGGAAGAGGACTGTCATTTTATTATTTGATATTTTAAATTTGGGTCCTAAATGTAAAATTATTGTGAAATTTCATCACTAGAAACTGTTATTTGTGAGAAATGACCGAAAGAAATCTGTCCGCAAAATTTCTGTCCACTGCATAACGTCCCAACAAAAAACTTCAACACCCTGAATAATTTGGAAATACATCAACAGAGCCTGTTTATTGATCCCCGCATAAACCTCTAGCCCTATTGTGTGTTAAATTGTCAACTTTACGCAGATTGATTGCAAACTTGGAGAAGTAGGGTAGATCAAGTTTTTTCCGTCCACATAACATCTCAACATAACATCCCAACAGCAATTTTTTCAGACAAGCAAAATGTACTTTATTTTCAGTTGTATTTATTTATAAATGTATATTTATCACTTTTTTGCATTTCCCTACATTTTTGAAATCCTAAACACTTCTTAAAATGAGATGAACTAGCATGTACATTTTCATGCACTTTCTGTCCACAGTAACATCCCAACAAAATTTCACATCGTTTTGACCAAAAAATGCATACATTGGAATTATTAAATTAATTGAAACATGGATTTTACTAGTATTACATTGAAATGTTCCAAATATACTTGAAAGATCTTAAGGATGTTGCATTTTCCTGTCAAATAGAACAGAAATCACTAATTAGTGGACAGAAAGTAACATCCCAACACTCCGTTCCACTCAGAAGCACATGCTGATACTTTGAAAATGTATTTTATAATGTTGAAAGCGGAGAAAATGAGTTCACTTTAGCTTAAAAGTCAACATACATCATTAAAAGTCCTTATAAATAAATATCATGAACAAATTGCATTATGTCATAGTGGACAGAAAGTAACATCTCAACAGTATGAAATGAGCCATGTGTCCAGTTTTGTGCAGACTCAGTACACGGTCGATCTTACCGCTTCCGATGTTGATTAAGATACTTCTTGCATCGATCCCGAGATGCGGAAAAACCAATAGTCATTTTGTCCCACATAAATGAATAAATAACAAAAAAACCCGATCCCCGGTGGACTCACCCAAAAGGTGACGTCACACCATATGATCGTCCTTATCCTCCTTGGTCTCCGACTGACACAGACGTGCCTATCGATTGTTCATAGCACTGTGTATCAATTTCTCGACCAAGGCGAGATATACGGTTGTAGTTTCACACCTTAGGTAAAACCAAACCGGTATTGTTCGGCTGAGGATAGTTTTGACGGCATTTTCTGGCGAAAAAGTGAAAAAAACGATCCAAAACTTAGCTACATATCGTGCCTCCGCTTGTATACGGGACACACGAGCAATTCAAAATGGCCGCTCGTTGGCGCCATTCATTTTGTTTCCCACGTAAAACAACCATTGCAGCCTGTAAGTTACAATAGATGTTTGTACATACACATTGTATTTCATGTACGGTAGGTTATTGTTGCTATGTTAGGGTGATTACTCTATCGTTATGTCTTCATTACCGTCCGATAAGACGAGTTAATCAGATATTCATACGGTGGGGATTGGTAGGGACCCGTCTGACATTTTAGTAATAAAGTTAGCCAGTCCTTACTTTACCACTAATGTTAGCGACCAGCCTCCGTGCTCAGGTTTGCTTACTGGGCTTGAGTCGCGTGTTGGGGGGTAGTGCCCCCTCCCTTTCTCCTCGCTTCGCCTCGGCCCTGTCGGGCTTGCCCTTCCCTGGTGACGGAGCGGGACCCACACCGCTCTGTTTCACCCACAGGAGTGCTCACGATCTTCTAGATGTCTTTCTTTTGCTTAGGACTCTCCGAGTTCCAGCTTGACGATTGGGATAGGCTCCATCATCGCCATAAGACGAAGAAGAAATCTACCAAGGGCACTGGTAAGGTCGACACGGTGGATTCTGCTGTGACAGCCCCTATGGGTCATGGCAGGTCTGCTTAAGGGGCTCCGGTCCCCGGACAAGCAGGCGGTTCCTTCGGGACTGCTAAGCGTCCAAAGGCTCAGCAGCCAGCGAAAGCACTGACTATACGTCGGAGCAAAGTAGCAGGCAGCAGAGCGGTAACCACCAGCGAAAACCCTAGCGGGTTTTGCAGCAGGAGGATACCAGTCGATCACGGTAGATTCTGCTGTGACAGCCCCTATGGGTCATGGCAGGTCTGCTTAAGGGGCTCCGGTCCCCGGACAAGCAGGCGGTTCCTTCGGGACTGCTAAGCGGCGTCCAAAGGCTCAGCAGCCAGCGTAAAGCACTGACTATACGCCGGAGCAAAGTAGCAGGCAGCAGAGCGGTAACCACCAGCGAAAACCCTTGCGGGTTTTGTAGCAGGAGGATACCAGTCCTCTAGCCAAAAATCCTCACGGGTTTTTAGCAGGAGGACACCCGTCTGTTGCAGGCATATCTACGGGCTCAAACAGCCACAGTAGTAGCCAGCGACGGGCAGCATGCAAGGGTACCCGGGCTTGCCTGGGTTGAACCCTAGCATGCATGGGTTCAGCAGAGACGATACATGCTAACGCTGTGGGTGTAGTCTTAGCAGAACCAACTGGGGTGTCACAAGGCAGCGTTCCATGGCGGGACCGCCGAGTGATACCCTGGGCCCTAGAATAGCTGCTGGCTGTCCACAGGGACTGGCTGGCGATTATTCAGGGGTTGGGCTCGCAGTCTCTCACGGGACAGCGACCCAGGTGCATTCGGTGGCAGCTACAAAGACGAGCTACGGCTTGACTTCAGTGGTAGCCGCTATGCACCCGCCCATAGCTGCCGTGAGTGGTCCGCCACACACAGCGACCTTGGGCGAAGCTCTAGAGGGTACAGTAAGTAGCTTGAACAGCCTAGCTGATCAACAACCCACTTATGTCCTCGAGAGCCAGCGGAGCGTGGGTGATCCATTATCGTCAATGGGTCAATTACCTCTCTTGATCGATCACTGTCAAATCAACAGGCGTAGCTCCATTGATTGACGCTGCCTATTCAGGTGGCGAGGTGATTGATCGGGGTATGCACGCTCAGCTACCCGTGGTACTAGGCAAGCTCCCTCTAGCCAAGGGACAGCCGGTATAGCGGGTACCCATACACACGGCTTGATTCCCTTGCGGGGAACGCAGTGAGGCATGGGTACAGTGGTACACAGCCGGGAGCCCTCACGGGCACCACGCTGGAACCACGCGATACAGCGGTACACAGCCGGAACCCTCACGGGTACCCATGCTAGTACCAGCGCCGGTACCACGCCAGCACACAGCTTGATCCCCCAAACAGGGAACGCAGTGTGGCGAGGGTACAGCGGTCCACAGTTGGGAACCCTCAAGGGTACTCCACGCTGATACCGCACCGGTACCGCAGCACTCGCTTTAGTCGCCACAGTCTCTGTGGCAACAAGGGGAGGCGGTGCTGGTACTGCAGTACCATGGGGTTACCCTGGTGGCGGATCTTTTCAGGGTCAGCTGCCGGCTGGGTATGCCCGTGGTACCCGCCGCAGGGTGTTTCTTCCACGGCCTAGCACCGTGGCAAGTGTCGCCAGCGATGGCCACGCAGTACCAACATCAGCTGTTGACCAGGCCAGCCGGCATGGGGCTAACCCAGATCTTGATCAGGGTAGGCCCGTGCTGCTAAGCGCTAGGGACGACGGCTGCGAGAGCATGCGGACCCAGTGGTGCCATGGCGGATACCTCAGGGTCTTGCGGAGTACTCCCTCTTCTGCTGGCAGGTAGTCGGCGAGCCACCCAGTGGTTATGCCTTCTTGCCCGCTTTCAGATGCCCGTCCTCAGTTACCGTCATCATCGGAGCATGATACGGATACTGTCGGAGCATGAGTCCGGTAGTGACATCACTACAGTCTCCTTCCCCCGCTGCCCCGCGAGGGGAGCAACAGCACTGATCTTCCCCGGACACCCCCTAAGGGGGAGTCCATGGAGGAGGACCAGGGGATCCTTTCAGTAGGATGCTCAGCTGCTGCTTCCTCACAGGGACGCCTGCACTCTCATTCCCGGCAAACCTCACGGGTAGATATCGAGGGCTGTCGAGCTCAGTAGAGCTATGACGCCGCGTGCTTGCACGCTTCCTCTGCGTGTAACGCGGGAGGACCACGGGACCTACCTGAGGGGATCCGAGAGGGACCCAGATGTCGTCAAGCGTATCACGCTCAGACAACATCTGAGCTCTTCCGCGAGGTGAGCCTATTAGCGGTGCTAACAGCTAGCCTCAACGAGAGCTCCATGGGCCTAGCCCATAGGGTGTCCACTCAGCGCCGGGGGGCGGGGCCTGCCACTCCAATCGCTCAACGCGATGGAAAGGCAGGGTCCTTTTTCTCTTTGGATGCTTCTGCGCCACGGTGGAGGACCGTGCAAAGAAGCTACCAACGGGAGCACTCTGAAGAAGTCGGAAACTGCCCTTACCATGGGTAGGAGCTCCGACTTCAGCAGGCCGTGCACCACCAACAGTACCCGAGCCCACTACCTCTGTAGCACCCATTTCTGGGAGGCGCAAGGGTAGCACAGGAACAGCTGGCAAGCCCGAAGAAGAGCAAGCGCTCTTCCAAGGGAAGCTAGGCAGAGCATTCCTGGGGGCTCAGCGGTTTTTCCACTGGGGATCTCCCAGTGGACGACCGCTATGGCTTTCACCCAGAGGTGGGAAACCATCTCTTTGAGTGCCTGGGTATGGTCAGTGGTGAGTGGGGGTTACAGACTGGCAACCCAGTCTCCCCACATTCGTCTGCACATTTCAGAGGTCCACAGTAGTGCCGTCAGACGGCCCCAGCGTCGGGCACTACTGACAGGGATCACACAGCTTCTCACGCAAGCGGGCGATTGTCCTGTCTACCCCCCGTTCTACGGGTGATCTTGGAGCCATTGGCTCCAAGGAATACCGGCGACGGGAGCCCCATCCGGAACCGCAGGCTGTTGAACACGTTCTTCAGGCCCAAGAGGTTCAGAATGGGGACTCTCGCCTCGGTGCTAGCCTGCCCCATCAGGGGCATGGGAACAGCATCGCTAGATCTCTCGGACGCCTATCTGCATATGCCAATCGCCTCTCAAGATCGGAGGCATCTGCGCTTCTAGGTACAGGATCAAAATTACCAGTTTTGATACCGCCATCCGCCTGTCCATCTCTCCCAGGGTGTTTAACACTCTTGGTCAGAGCGGTGGCAGCGCACCTGAAGCACAGGGGTGTCAACATCAGTTGCTACCTGGACGTTTGGCTCATATACGGACGCACTCCACTGAAGACTACGGGTCTCATGGGGTTGATAGTCCGTAGGGTGCGGGACCCTGGCGTTTTTGATCAGCTCAAAAAAGTCCAGCGTGGTCCCGACGAGACACCACTTTTGTAGGGGCCCAGATCACCCTCACGGAGGGGTTCGCGGTGCTCTCACCCGAGCGGGTGACGAACATGGTGCGGTGTGCCTGACTCTTGGCCGAGTCTCGGGCAAAACCCGCTGTGGCATGGATGAAGGTGGTAGGCCTAATGGCCAGTATGGTAGACCTCGTACTGTACTGCCCGTTTCTACGTTAGGGCTTACCCAACCTACACCTTCTAGCCTGCTTGCAGGCCCAGTCGTCACCAATATCCCTCGCGGTTCCGTTGTCGGAGATCGCGCGAGAGGAACTCTGGTGGTGGACCCATCAGCCCAATTTGACCCAGGGTGTCAGGTTTCCTGCACCCCGGTATGTCACGTAGTGACGACCATAGCGCCAAAACGGGGCTGGGGGTCCACATCACGGAGACTCCGTCTCGGGCCTATGGGGGCCATAGAGACAGAGTTTCACATCAACCTCCTCGCCACGAGGAGGTGATCGTGGAATCACATACCGTTGTCCTGACGGATAACACAACCGTGGTAGCCTACCCCAACAGACAAGGGGACTCCGGGCCACCACGATTGAGCCTGCATGCACGACACCTGATAGGGTGGTGCAAGTTCAGGCAGATTACGATGAGAGCGATACACATCGCTGGCGTCACCAGCATCCTCGCGCACAATCTGTCACGAGGAAGGGTGTCGGGACCAGCAGAATGGTCCCTTGCTCGCAGAGGTCGCTCAGAGCGATCTTCAAGGGATGTACCACCCCTCGAAAGATCTGTTCGCATCTCATCGCAATCATCCACTGCCGGTGTACTGCTCAAGGGTCGCGGACCCCAAAGCATTCACCGTGGACGCTCTGTCCATAGACTGGGGAGGATGACAGCTTATGCAGTCCTCCGATCTCACTACTCATGAGGGTGGTGACCAAGATCGGGTGGGAAGACTGCATTGTCATTCTGCTGGCGGCAAGGCCGCTGGCACTCCCCGAGGTACCAGATCTACTCCGGATGCCCGGAGCGGAGGTACCCAGTCTATCACTAGAGCACCTGCAGTTAGCTGCATGGCCCTTACCAGGATCGCGCAGCGGAGGGATACTTTTCATCAGAAGCTGTTTTTCTCATCGCCGGGGCTAGACGGAAGTCTACCCTCCGTACGTATAGCCAGAGTCTGGCTCCATACTACGCTTGGTGCTATGAGACAAATAGCTCTCCCGCTAGAGCCTCTGTGCTGCTAGTTCCGGAGTTTCTGACAGAAAAGTTCCAAGCAAGACTTCAGGGCCACTGGGGCCAGCTATAAGTCAGCTGTCCTCTCCATTCACCGAGGTTTCGAGACGGGTTGACTATCATAACCGATGGTTACCTTATTAGTCTACGCCTCGACGGTATGTTCAACAGTGTCTACCAAAAGGAAAGTGATCCTCCTAAGGGATCCCAACACAGTCTTAGATTACTTTAAGGGTCACCTTTGACCTTCCGCCAAAAGCGACGCTTAAATACGTAACTCTCAAGATGGCTTTCCGGTTTGGCGTTGGCTTCGGGACGGCGGTGCTGAGTTGCACACGGTCTCGAGGTTAGCTTCCGTGTTCACAAACACTGGAGCGACACTGTTTCAGCGCTCTGTTCTCGTGACTACGAACGGGCGCGGTGCATACCGACATTCGTCCCTCTCCAATCCCCAGGGTTGGGCAAGGTTCGCTGAAGCCAAAGATAGGCTGGGGTGTCCGATAAGGCGCTGCAGCACTATTTCTTCCGAACACAAGCCTTGCGAGGGACTCACGACCGCATTCATCACCCTTACAGAGCCTTTCGGTCCAGCCGCTGTCGCAATGGCTGGTCCAGGTGTTGGTGGGGTCCGGGGGCTCGCGAAGGTTTCGCGTCCCACGACCCACTCGACACGAGCTATCTCATCATCTTGGGTATACCGTTCGGTTGTCCCTTGAGGAGATCTAGCAGGCGGTGTCCCGGAAGCCACCTTCGCCCTTCTCTACGATACTTCCGTTTACGTTAGTAATCAGAGACGGGCGGGAGGTTTACCGGGACATTGTTCGGGCGATCATAATACGGTGGTGTACGGGTACCAGGTTTTCAGACTATACAGAATACTCAGCATGGTAAGAACCAGTGTCGCTATTCTTAACCACCAAACTTATTAAGTAAGGAGGTTTATGTCTGTGATCGCGTGGTCTTTTATGTTTTCCCGACCGTTGGGAGAAAATATTTCTGACCTCGCGAAAACCATCGTTACCGCTCCCGATCCCTGATCAGATGCTGACCAATCTTGTACCTCCATCCGTCGGTTACTTGCTAGATCGATCTTTCAGATGTTGATGCAAGAAGTATCTTAATCAACATCGAAGCGGTAAGATCGACCGGTGTACTGAGTCTAGTCCCAAACAAAAATGTTTGGTAGACTCATAACCGTGCGATCTTACCTTTCCGATGTTGATTATCCCGGACCCCGGCCACCCCCTACAAGTTTGGTCCGAGTAGGGGATCCCAAGTCGGATACGGGACGATCATATGGTGTGACGTCACCTTTGGGTGAGTCCACCGGGGATCGGGGGTTTTGTTATTTATTCATTTATGTGGGACAAAATGACTATTGGTTTTTCCGCATCTCGGGATCGATGCAAGAAGTATCTTAATCAACATCGGAAAGGTAAGATCGCGACCGGTTATGAGTCTACCAAACATTTTTGTTTGGGACTAATATCTTATCTCTTTGTTGCCAAAAGTAGTTAGTACAGGTCTAAATACTTCCAAAAAAGTAAAAAGTTGGGATACACTGAGACATTTGAAATTCTGACCTTCATGTCAGACAGTGGGTCACTTTTAGACGGAAATGCCCATGTGCGCTGATGTTGATGCATCTAATGCACAAGCCCCGAGATCAAGAGTTAAAATCTTTCTATATATCATTATTTATTGTATTGTCCTATCAAGTCAATATATATATATTAATATCAATATTGCAGTTAATCAAATTTGCACCTATTTTGTTGTAGGCGTTATCATCTAGTATGGCTGGTGCTGTGATGAATGAGCTGACACCAGGAGGAGCATTGATGGGTGCCAGTATGCACCAACCTCTTCATGGTAAGACATCTCTCTCTTTAGAAATTGAAAGTTGCCATATTTTTATGGACATATATCGCCCATTCTACAAAATCCGGTGCCAATCCATTATAAAAATTGAAAAAATAAAAGTTGTTCAAAAAGACCTGCTTTTTGTGTTTTTTAAGAGTAAATGTATCACTACTTTCAGATGAAAAAAATTGCCAACACCACTTGCATATTTTTCTTTCAGGAAGTCATGATGTTTTTTAACACTAAAACTCAATGTAATGTGAGCTACGTTACCGACTACAAAATGGGCTGGTTTTACTCAATCCAAGGTCATAAAAAACAAACTAAAGATCACTTGAGTGAAATGTAAAACAGATTTCACCATTTCATTGAAGTTTTGAAGATGCTTAAATGAGTGTGTAACGTAGCTCACAGTAACGTATTTCACTGGTTTTTAATGTTTTTAATGTGATTTGCGAACGTTAGAACGTTATGTCGGTTAATTCTAATATAAATGGGGTTCGACCACTGGTAGCTTTCTCATATTATTAGGAAGTACATGTAATACAAGTGCATACTATAGAATCCTGGTAACGTAGCTCACCAATCTTAACATAGTCGGTCGAAATTTCAATGTTTACAACATTTCTATGCCAAAAATGCTACAGCATCACGATTTTTACTGTGATTTTTAAAAACCTATGAGTGTTTCCTTTCAAAACCGCAAATTACATTGATACCTCTGTTTTACTTCTTTCCAATAACGTGTGTTAAAAAGGTAACGTAGCTCACAGCGTTTTGGTGGAAAGTGCAATTTATTTTAGAATTACACAAAGACGTTTTAATCACTAAAAAATAATGTTGATAAACAATATGATGGTGCGTTATCTAATTAAAAACAACAAATATGTAAAGAAATCGCATTTATTCAAAGAAAATATTCAGGGTTAGATGTGACACTTGAGCAGTGGAAACGCATTTTTAGCGATTTTTGAGCCTTTGCAATGGTTAATCAGGCTGAAGAAAGCATTTAAAGTATGGAAAACTATATATGTCCGTGTAGATCTCGTTGAGTTCTACCAGAAAAACAACATATTTGATGCCCTAAATGCTCGACAAAGTGTTTGTGGACCAAAGAATGGAAAAAAGGCTATTGGCACCGGATTTTGTAGAATGAGCGATATGTCCCTTGTTCATATGATGTCTTGTTCCATGAAAGAGCAAATACCAGCATATCTAGTACACAGGCTGCCCACTGCACTTCTCCCCATTCCAGAAAAATACAGCACTAATTTTTTGGGATTAAAAAAGTATGATCAAGTTCTGCCAAATGAAACAGCTCAATTCTAATTATTCATTTAGTCCTAACTGGAGATAAAAGAAAAAGTTCACTATTTTACTAATTTCTTGAAAAAAGAGCTAAAACATGCATTTTAGGCATGTTTTCTGACAATCGAGTCACAAAAATCCTAATTCACCCCTTGTTTGTTCACACCATCAAAAACGAAACATAATATTACTAGGGTAATGAGAAATATATGAGCTTTCTTCTGATACCAAAATCTTACTTTTGATGAAGAAAAATGGGGATGAAGTTGTCGATTGGGTCACACCACTTTAATATCATGTCTTCTACAGCCATGAAGTGTTTTCAAAAACAATTTCCAAACATACACAATTCCTTATTTTTTCAGCTGTGTATAGTAAAGAAATTCAACATGACCTGAAGAGACTCTACACATCACTTGCAGAGCTGCTTAGACATTTCTGGTCCTGTTTTCCTGTGTCAAGTAAAGCCGTGGAAGAGAAATTGATGAGAATGAAAGGAACATTAGAGCAGTATCAGACCAAGAAGTTACAACCATTTAAAGACAGTCTAGCTAAGCAACATATTGGTCCTAATGTAAGTCAACAGTTGCTGAACATTCTTGTTCCTCTCAGAATTAATATATTGTAAGAGTAAAATATATATTCCAGGGTTCATACCAATCTTAATACCCATTAACAATTATTTCTCAGAATTACACTAACATCCGAAGAACACCAACTTCACAAAGAGACAGAAAACCTGTGAAGAATTGTTGATATGTGAGATGACCATTAGCCCATCAAAACTAGAATTCTCTCTCCTTCCAGCTACTACTAACATCAACAATAAAAACCGCTGCATGATATGATCATAGTCTAAAGATGAATGTCATATTTTGTTTCCTTACAGCTAACCATCCATATAGAAGAACTCTTGGAAACGGCCTACAATAAATACAGTGCCTGGCAAGCTAAGAAAATGGGCATGTCAAGACGGTGATGAATACTATAGCAGCATAGCAAAGGACATTATTACAATTGCTAGCTGACTTATTATTGGACAGTGTGTTTTATTCTGACTGATAAGTATCCAGTTGTTATCGGTTGTGGTCTGAGTTGTGGTGAACTCTGTGTTTGTGTGTGCAGAAGGTTCTTTCAATTTGGTTGAATTCCATATTCATAATCTGTACACAAGTATTGTGACACATAAATAAGAGGCACAAATAGACATGGTTTGTATTTAGTACACTTGATAAAATGTTGTAAGTTGAAAACCAATCAAAAGTCCCAGGCTCAGTATGCAGGGGGTGCGGGGACCCCCCTCAAATTTGGAATAGTATACAAAAAGTCCAAAATTTTCAGAATTTGCGAGCGTAGCGAGCCAAAAAATCAGGGTTTTTACGCTTTTTTGGACAAAAAAGGTCCAAATTTTAGGAAGAAAGTCCACTTTTCACAAAATTTGGAAAAAAAGGTCCACTTTTTCAAAATCAGCACCCCCCCAAATGAAATCCTGCGTACGGGCCTGAAAAGTCCATTTCTCATATTTGACCTGCCACAACAAAATGAGTATAAAGTCGCAAGTTAGTAGTGTCGAGACATCCCGGCTGACTGAGTTGATGGCTTTGTTTGCCGCACACCTGTTCAAGCCAGAAGTATATCTGTATGTCCTTTGTGAATTGGGACACAATGGGCCATTCACTAAGGAAACAAAGACCACCACTGCAGTAACCAGGGTGTTATGAAACTACCAACTTGTGACTTTACGCTCTTTTCATGGTGGCAGGTCACAAAAGAGTAGTGGGATTCTTCTTCTTCTTCCTTATAAGTGCCTCCCTCATATGTATGAGTATTGTCGCACTGCGTACAGACAAGCTGTAGATTCATAGGTATTCATAACC
This sequence comes from Amphiura filiformis, assembly GCF_039555335.1. NCBI lineage: Eukaryota > Metazoa > Echinodermata > Ophiuroidea > Amphilepidida > Amphiuridae > Amphiura > Amphiura filiformis. The sequence continues at coordinate 63,010,806 of NC_092633.1, forward strand.
AAAACCCACTTTATTACAATTTAGTAGCACAAGAGTTGTGATAAGAGATTTCAAAAGATTTGTTGTTCATGAAGCAAAAGAGGTTATATCAAAGAGTGGAGACTCCAATAGCCCAGTGTGATGGTATATTATATACCACATTGGATTGTTATGCATGGGGACTAACATAGTGTACATCAGCTACATCAGGTATTAATTGGCAGATGCCCTGATAGTTGGTGTCTTATTGCATTGAGTGTTTGAAAGGTATACATATAGCCAATGCATAACTCACACTGTCACCACAATGTATTGTATGTAGAATGCACACATGCATGCACTCTACACAGGTTTAAGTTTCCAAGTAATGGAATCATTTCAGGAAATGTGTATCAACAGACAAAATTATAGAAATCATGATTTTCGATTTTTAGGATTTCTGTCATTGTTGCACTGACTGTCATAGTTGCACTGTCATAATGTGCTAGTTGCATCATGAGATTCACTTGAAGGTTTGCCGTCAATGAGTGACACACAATCATGGCAGAGTCTCTTTGGGTGAATCTTACACAGGTGGTGTGATTATGACCCATGTGATCAAAGTCAAAATAGGCTTTTAAAATCTAAAAGTGTCCTGTTTTTGAAAAGACTTGAGCAGCAGTGTAAAATGAGGTGATGAAGATATAAACATTAAAATGTTTTTGTAACACATAAAAAAATGGGATTTGAAACCTTGGTAATGAAATTACCAACTGGTGAAAAAGTTGAATAAAAATATTAGAATTATGCAAGCTTAAAAAAAGAAGAAATACTCAAGTAAGAGTAACGCCTTGTTTGATACACAGTACACATGAATAGAAGGGTGATTTTCACCAGCGTACAAGCAAATCACCCTTCTATTCATGTGTACTGTGTATATGCCTCGCATGATTGGGTTAGCTTGCAATTCGAATCAGCCACTGCAAAATCCAACATGGTGTTACTCTCAACTTAGGTGAGACACACTATACATGTATGTATCAGTGATAGGGAAATATCCTTACAAAAGACATGTAATTCACCCTAACCCTAATCTTCCTTCATATGGGCAATTTCAATCAAGCTTGCCCAACACTTAATTGTCAGTCTCATATTGTAGCTAAAAGGCTATATTTATTTTGTGAAAACATACTTTTGTTTTGAGGAAATGGTGTTCATTGTTTTTTTTAAAAAAATCTAAATTTGCTAAATTTTGAAAAACTTTACACTACATGAGTATAGCCAAAATCAAGGTAAATTTTCTTCGGAAGAGGGTTGGGGTCCGGGTGTGGGCGTATTCGTGGGGAAACTCTTTTCAAGTCTAATCGTAACATCTCCCATTTAAAAAAGTATTCCCATGATTGAGCTGCACCCCCCACACTGGTTTCTCAAAGTATTTGTTATATCAAGGATAACCATTGTGGCAAAAGCGGAGAGTAACATAATTCAAGTGAAATATTTATTAGAAAGTACAAAAATTGCGGGTCAAATGCTATCTTTCTAGTATTGTTAATGCAAATCTCTTTTCTTTCCTTTTACAGGCTTGCTACTCTCTTTTGTTTGCTTTTTATGGGCTGTAAAAGAGCAAAGAAAAGAGACTTTATAATGTACCCGTAAAATGCAAAGAAAAGATACCGTAGTGGGCCTGTAAACAGATACCATGGGCCTATAAAAGAAAGAAAAGAGGCCTTAGTGGGCATAAAAAAGTAAAGAAAAGATATCTTAATGGACCTGTAAAGAGAAAAAAAGAGACCTTAGAGGGCACGTAGAAAACAAAGAAGATATACATTAATGGATCCGTAAAAAGTATAAAAAAAAGACCTGGCCCATACAATAAAGCAAAGAAGATGCCTTAAATTTCAAGGTATCTTTTCTTTACTTGTTACTGGCCCCTGAGGTCCCTTTTCTTTGCTTTTACGGGCCCATACTAAAGTATGTTTTTTTTTCTTTTTACAGCCCCCCTACGTGCCCCCCCCGGGTAACGCACCCCCTTGTCAGCGGCACTGGGCATTTTGCATCATTCCACAACACTTGGAATTGCCCATATATCTTTAACATGACAGGTGTCATTTCCCAGATTTTTAACTACTATTTATTAGACAAAAAGCTGTGTAGTTTAATATTGTTTATATTTTTATTAAAGGAGGATTTCGTGATCCTAGCATCCTCTTTTTATGACATTTTTCAGTAGATATCCACGAAAAAAGCTTATTCCCAAAATGTCAGTTGATTCCGATTATGCGTTTGCGAGTTATGCATGATTATGTGTAATACACTGCTCCATAGGCCACTGTCGTAATTTTGTTCTGATTCAAATTCTACCATATTTTTACTAAACGAATTAATCTGCAAGAAAATGTTGGTACATAAACATTATGTAGCCAGAGGTTTCCAGTGGTATAAAAATCTAAACTTTTTTTGAGGAAAGTGGTGGGGGATGAGGCTGTGTATCATGAAATGCCCTTTTAATTGATATCTATGATATAATTTTATGTTACTTTCAAATGCTAAAATAAATGTACAGTCAATTGCAAGGTTTTGATGCATTGCAGTATAATATTACTTAATTATAAATCTATTCATGTGAAGCACTTGATTATGTTATTGTCCCAAATGTGACTAATAGTAATAGTGTTATAATAGCCATGTGGGGCATTATAAAATTGACCAGATGAAACAAAATGACAACAATGTCACAAAAGGTCAATTTCCAGATTGTCCAGATCATGAGAAAGACCTTTTAATCGGCTTTAATTCGGCTTGAAATTGATGTTAATGGGCTATTCCAGTTAAAATCCATACACCCCCTATGGATGTTTGAATCTCTCACACAGGTGGTGTGAATTTCAAATAGGGCTACCTACAGTGGAAATTTCAGTGTGATACTGTGTGATGTACACCCGTATATGTGACTGTGCATAACGCGGAAGTGAATCCAACCATGCCAACGCACTTGTGATTGGTTAGTATTTCAATTAATGTATCCAAGGTCGTATGTTCGTGTTGTAGTTTGAAATACACGATATACAATCACAGTCGGATCGTGTGCAGCTGTTGAAAGCTGTGTTCATTCAATTGAAATTTCTTCTGTAAATGGGTGACTCTATTTGCAATTCACACAACTTATTTGTGAGATTAAGGTCATATCTTCCATAGGGTTATGGCTATCAACTGGAATAGCCCAATGCCATCAAATTGTGACACAAGAAAGTCAAGTTCAGGTGAAACACATGGTATTTATTTGAATCGGCTCCTAACTTAACTTATACTATGATCAGCTCTTAATAGGAGGGAATTATTCGGTTTTGTTACTGCGTGAGTCAAGAAAGTTCCAGTTTACGCACACGTAAATTCACAAAAGCGTGTGTCATTCATGCAAAGTGCAGTTCGCGTACGTGCTGCGCCCAGCTGTGTGTACGCCATTCTATATCAATCCACGATGTTATGAGTCCCGCCAATTATGAGCTGATCAGAGTATAGAGATATTGTTCTCATATTGATTGACCCAAGTCACAAATCAAGGGTTGACAAACAGAAGGCCTTAACTCACTTTTGGCTATTTTGAGATTTTGGTACCAAAATAATCTGTAATACCCACAGATTCTTAAAATCATAAGCCTTAACTTAATTCAACTTCCTATTGCATCTATAGCACAATAATACTTGGTCACATCTCAATGCAAAATATTATTTTTACTCATTTTTCTCAAAAAGGCACTTTTTGAGTTAAGGCCTTCTGTTTGTCAACCCTCGAAATATTGTTTGTGAAGTTTAGAAAAATATTTGATGACTATATGATTGTATAATACCAAGAACATTACTAGCAGTATGTAGACAGATTTTGCCTTTTTCAGAGTCTTGGATGAGCAATGATGTAGCTTGCAACCCCATCAGTGTCTTCATTCAGGGGAGTGTAATGTCTAAAACTACATCACTGCTCCATCAAGAAAAGTAATCAAAAGAAAACTACTTTTATTTTAATTTATTTCCTGTTATGAATTTGACACGTAAATCAAATAAAACCAGTTGTTATTCACTTGATTTCAGAGTATTATGGCTAAAAAATTCTCAGCAGCATAATGTAGCCTATAAAATAGGCTGGATTGTTGAATGAAAACATGAAACATTATTTTGTTTGAAAAATGACTTTGCTGTATTTGGTCGCATATCATTTGGTAATAAAATGTTGCAAAATGTGTGTTATAACATAAAACGACAGAAAGATGTCAGCCTCAATAGGTTGGTAGAAACACTAACAACTTTGTAATAAATTATGTGTATATCATATTTTTTATATTTAAGTCATTCACACATGAAGAAATAAAGTATTTCCTAAAGCATACGTCTTTGAACTTGATGATTTTCACTGTAATAAAATTGATCAATTAACCGATTTGTACTAAGATACCAGTTATGTTCACCCCTGTATATCCTAAGATATGTCAAAATTAAAGCATTCATACAGCCAGTAGGCCTATCTTACAGTAGCTCTATGACCCAATTGTTGAGAATTAAAGAACCTGAGACGTAAAACCCAAGGAAGTAATGAAATCAAATGTTGCACTTTTATGTTCTAATCAATGGAAAGTGCTACGCTAGTTTTAATGTGCTAATCAATGGAAGCACAGCGCTACTTCTCTTGTTCAAGAACGCTTTGTATACAAATCAATAGGGCATGCAATGGACCTTCTTTGTGTTTTTGGATCATCATTAATCTTTATTTCTTGAACGATTTTAACGAATTTATAAAAGCTAATTATAACATCTGTCTTTGTTTAGGATATAAAGGTGTAAAAAAATAACTGGTACCTTAATTGTCTTGCAGTCTGTATTTACTTGATAGATTGGGCAGCAAAATCTGGCCAATGGAACACAATTTCTGTTCAGCATCTGTAGACCCATGTACATAGTTTGTTGTTAACAATTGGGGAAAAACAAACTTTAGTCCAGAACTTTTGTTAACAATAGCTATTGACACCACATCAAGATATATATTGGTACTACCTGGCAAGTTTATACTTTGAAGGTTTTTGTAATGTCACTTGTTATCGCCAGGTCATTCTCGTGGGTCTGTCATAGGGAAATCAACATATGTGACTGGACACTACGAATCAGCCGTAAACTCAGCCCCCGGTCAATTTTGTTTTATTTCGTGTTTAGAAAATATATATCATAAGCTTTACAATAGTATATCATTAAAACGATATCCAGAAGCAGGGTTATGGTTTGTTGAACTCTGCTCCTTCAACAAAATGGTACCCTTTTCGGTTCTCTATGTGTTTCTTTTTCACTTTGCTGGTAATAAAGTCATAATTGGTGGTCATTTCAAATCAACAAGGTACAGGAATGCAGTGTTGCCAAAACTTTTCAGTGTCAAGGCGCGGCGCATTGACTCGCCAGGCCGCGGTAAAGGATTCTCAAGTAGCCCAACTTTTAAGCTTCCAAAGAAGCGCCTAATACTGGATATTTGGGCGGATTTACCCGAATTTAGAACGCAAAGCACCCAATTGGGCGGATAAGCACTTGACTTTGAAACTTCCGGTACTTACTGGGAAGTTACTGACCGATCAATAAATGGTCACAAAACCCATTGTAATTTCAATTTGGAGCTTCAAAGACTCAAAACCTTTATAAATCGGCTAAATTGAAAGGAAAATACATCAAATTAGTGCCGCGGCCTGAGACTGGCAACAGTAGCCCAATTTTAGGTAAGTAGCGGCATGCTTTTTTGAGTAGCGGCAAGTGATTGCCAAGTAGCCCAATTGTGCGCCTAAGGCGCGGCGTTGGCATCACTGCAGGAATGTCCTCTCATTGTTAATTGTTTGTTATACATACCTAGACAAAATACAATGCAATTGTAACACACCACTTGAACAGGATTTAGCCAAAGCAAACAAAGACTAGAGCTATTTAATGATTTTATATGCAGAAGATTATTATCCTCTTCGGCAATAGGATTATTGATTGGTTTAAACGCTATCAAATGAGTAACATGTCGCGCCTAATTGAGACACCTATGAATACAATTTGCCTATTTTACGGCTCATTCGTAGTGTCCACTCACATATAGTATGAAAGGTTAACGTCCTTATCTACAAAAGCTATTGCCTAATAACGTTAGTGAAACCACTACATGATTTGGAGCCACTAGTTCCCTAGTTCCCCCCCCCCCCCTCCGGCATCTCCCCTGAGTGTGTCCTTTGGGTGAGGAAATCAACATCATACGCACATGTAAACAATGTGGAAGGCTAAAACATGCCACTTGTTCCCCAGGGTTATTTCCCTAGGATTGTTACAGGGATGGGCAATATCCAACTAATTTTTGCTAACTGACATTTTTTGGGATGGTTTCATATTTTATGGTTATATACAGCATGTTTTCATATTTTTGTCATTATTGTCTGCCTGTAAAATACAAAGAATTCACATCAACACCATACAATTAAAAACACAAAACTCAAGATTTATTAACACAAGACAATAATATATTTTACAAAGTCACATTTTAGATGCGTAGAGTGGGTTTCCACATTGCTGAACACATTCTTATGCAGTTGCAACATATGTGATCCCTCATGTTTACTGTCAACAATGTAATAACTTTCTATCACAACCAACCATGAATTTGTTCTCACATACGTTTAAAAACCCTGACGTATTGATAATGACCAATAATTTCCTTTACATTGTTTTTACATAATCTTATTTTGTCATATATTTTAGAAATTAGGCTGGTTGGCTCAGCTCTGGTCACATATTATCTTATCAACCATAGCACAATTTTACTGAGCATATTTCCTGATTTCCATGTGGCTGTTTTGTTATTAATTGTTAATGTTAGGCAAAACAAAATTTCAGCATTTTGTCAGTTTTGCTGAAGAAACGAACCATTGTTAGCAACATAATCAGATGATTAACCAGACTGACAGCAAGAAAATTCATTTCATTTGAAATAATACTATTAATAGCATTGTAGAGAAAACTGTTTGGAGCAAATTTCTTGCATAATGCAGTACTGTACCTGTTACAAAAATTCAGTTTATCTTTGATCTCAAACACCCTGAAAGTGGCAATCTTCAGTCACTTTTATTCCCAGTGCTTGACAAATAAAAACACAATGTAAATAGAAGGGCCTGAAGAACAAGAGGGAAGAATCCGAGTGTTGCCACGGTATTCACATACACACTTTCCCACATGATTCTGGTCTATATGATGCTGTCTCAGCACCATGTTTCATAAAGATGACAGAGTGGCATTTATATTTAACTCCGGCAAAACTAAGCAAAATAAAACTCTTCCTTACAAATTTGAAACACTTGGTTGAAATATATCTTGATTATCAGTTAACTGAATTAATTTTTTCAAGTCAAGATGAACCAACCTTCAGATTTAATATTCAAAATATATATGGAATCGGTTGTTTAATTGTAACTCAGGAGCCCACATAATGTCTGTACTATTTTTCTTCTTGGAAAGGTAGTGATGTCAGTGCGCATTTCATTGGGCGCAGCTTTAAATCAAAAGCGTTCACTTGAAACGCTGATGCACGTATGAAGTTGCCAAATAAATGCATGTGTGACATAGCTGCCTTGACACATTGATGTCACTACTTCACCAAGATGAAAGATAGTACAGGGTATAAAATAACTAATGTATTCTATAATTCAATTACTTCTACAATGTCAAAATCAACTTCTTTATTTGCTTTCACTGACTGCTTAGCATACCTGCCAACCATTCTGATTGGTTTTATCTGTTCCAATTCTTGGCATTCCCCCAGTTAAAACAAGGACTGCTCACATTTTTGGAAAGTTTTACAGGACAATAAAAATATCTTTTATATGATGAATTAGTCAAAAAATAGGGATGACAGTGCCAGATAGGTTGTCTGAAGATATGGGTAGAGAACACCACATACAATAAATATTCACGGGAGAAGATAGGATTTGAACTGTTCATATGAGACCAAATTTTAATTGCATAATTGTTGACAGAGACTCACTGATCCACACACATGGACATGACTGACACACCATTTGTGATGCTGTATAAGGTCTTACCCTTCGGACAACCTAAAAATAAACATGTAAATTAATAGGCTCTTTTGGGTTTTAAAAATGCCCTCTCTACACTAGTCAATGAAGAACTTGGGCACTTGTTTGCCTCTGCAGTGTGTGCACTGCATAAACATGGAAAGAGTAGTCCCGTACTTCCATGCGTACCCAGTATCCAGATCTCTAACTTCTCAATGTTGACAGGTATGTGACAGGCTATAATTAAATTTTTAAGAAAGCCTTTTCGATTATCCCATTATCTACTTTCTATCATACATAATGACACATAACAAGCTTTTCATGTAGTTGCTACACTGTAATGGAGTTGTATACTGTACTGAAAGCAGCATATTACAATACAAAAATATCTGTTATGAGAGAGATGACTTACTTAGGCTAGGCCTCAAAAAGTTTCTATGGTTATATACATGTGCACACATACAAACCTATATTACAATATTTTACAAATTAGTGGCTTCATAAATCCAACATGAACTCCTTTTTCTCAAATTTTATTCAAAGCACATCACTCCATTATTTGTGAGTGGTGGTGTGTTTATATGTCTATCCAATCAAGGACACACACAAGTAGCGAACAGAAAAAACACCCGGGGGGGGGGGTCACTCTCACACAAAAGTGCCTCCCACCCGCGTCCGAAATGCACCCTTAATGGCGAATTTTCACATAGCCAAATTGCACCCCTTAATTGCGAAACACATGCAAAATCCTACCCTAAATGGCGTAGCACATGCAAAAACTATACCCTAAATGGCGCCAACTTGGAAATATCTATATTGATACCCTAAGTGGCGTAAACAGGGAAATGAGTTAATTTAATACCCAAGGTGTCTTTTTGATGTTGCAGACATATAGATACTGAAGAAAACATGCACAAAAGTAACAAGAATCAATTACAAAGTGGTGATTTTTATCAAATTAGTGCAAACTCACTCAAACAATAATGTTACTAACCTTAAACGTCTAAGGATTTGGCTGAAAAAGGACCCCTAAATGGCGATGCCTTCTGAAAAAGTACCCCTTTTTCAAAAAGACGTCGACGCCGCTGTGTGGTGAAAAACATACCCTTTTAGACGTTTTTCTTGGACACGGGTGCGTAGCAAGTCAAGTAGTGAGTGACCCCCCCCCTGGAAAAAACATTGACACATGAATCAACCGAGGAGGTTCTTGGTGAAATGACTACATTCAGAAGCAAATAACATAAAAATATTATGCCTGCCACAGGTTGGATAGTACGAATCATGCGTTTAAGGTTAGGTCCATGGTATGGAGATTAAAATTGGATGTGTGTGTCCTCGGCTAAATATTATAAAAGTTATGGCCTCTTTGAGGCCCTTGTTTTCCTGTCCGGGTGAGTAGGTGGGTGTGTGTGTGTGTGACGTGTATGCTTTTGTATACACCAGCAAACAAGGAAACACACATTAGAAATATTTGTGCAACACACAGGACATTCCTGGTTCTTTGACAGTTTGGATAGCAAAAACACCTAATGCCATGTGAAGCCAATTTCGGGTTTAGGAACAACCTTATGGAGATATCTTTTCTTGTGTAGACCACAGAATTGGAATAAGAGAACCGGGACTCCTTATACCGCCACGTACAATCGGGCCGTCAGCTAAGGGGAGAAAATTGGGGGTATTCGGGTCTTTGCCGACGGTGCACCGACACGAACGAAAACAATTCTGTGTCTTATCTTTAGCATCTTTGTATCGCGTGCACTGCAGGTCGCATCTCTCAAATGCGCCCATCATGCTATGTTGCACTTACATAACAACGTATGCCTCGTTCGCATTCCGAGGAAATCCGAATGACCGAATACCCTTTTTCACACCCCCAATTTTTGCTCTATGTCTGTATCAAGACGGCAGTCGAGTCCCGGGTCTCTTTCTCTAATTCTGTGGTGCAGACACAAAACAATGCTCCATAAGGAAAAATGAATTAGAAATTACTGTAAATTGATTGCAACAATAAAGGTTCCCTGTGGAGTTGTTGGTGTCTTCATGGTGTATGATCTTATTAGGTATGCCCTGTGGAGCCAATTATGGGTTCAGGTACAACCTTATTGTGATAATTTTACTCCATAAGTTAAAAACGTAGAAAATTCCATAAGTGTGTGATTTCCATAAGATATGGAGTTTGCGCATACACGAATCCGACCTGACACATTCCTATACCTCACTGGCAGCCATAGCTGGTGGCCTTCCATCTATTTTACGTGACGCCAGTATCACAGGCGTGCAGCATTTACTGCTCCTGTGACGCGGCGCAAGTGCTACATACTCTGATGCACTCGCGATAGTGGGCATCTTGGATCGCAATCCAAACGAACTAAGCTAGTTTGGTGCGGATGGCCCCCAGCTATGGCCGACTTAATCCTGACCATCACTTGGCCAGTCGGATTCGTCTATAGTGTGTGTGGGGGTGTGCTGGGGTGGGGTGAGTGTATAAAATCACTGCCAAATGACCTTTATGCTAATACAACAACATACTTGAAAGTTCTACAACAGTAAGTATTAGATTCACATACCCTACACATGTATGCAGAATTGTACAATAATCAATCAAGATCATGATTGTTTACTTCAGGTTATGATAACCCAATGCTAACACCAAGGATAGCTGTGGACATAATGAGAGATGAATTCCCTATTGAAAACAGGAAACTGGTAAATGGGTTCAAACCCTTAAATATCTAGTAAAAAATCTTTGGAAAATATAAATATGACATCTATATCAAACAGGTTATATATATACAGTAATCCCACTGCCTTATTTGGCCGACTCTCAACACTAATGAGGTAAACTATCTCACACGTCACGATTTTTCGATGCACAAAAGTACCGAAAAACAAAAAAACTGATATTTTTATATAACTTTATATAAACAAGGAAATGATAACATGTAAGAAACTGTACCCTTTATTGCTATTGAACCAGAATCGATGGCAAGGATGACGGCACTGGCTAATATTCACAAAATGTATAACTTTACATTGGGACATAAGTCAGCCTCAGTCTAGTTGAGACTCTTACAACCTTTGATCAGCTTTGATCATCGATATCACCTATAATACAGGTATACCAAATAGGACAGCCCTTATGAAAACTTTTTACAAATTACAATTTGAAAACAAATGGCTGTATAATACACAGTACTTACACTGCATGGCTTAAATCTGATGCTCACCAGATGCTGATCCATTAGCAAATTACTCTCCTATAAATAGTAGTACAGATATTGTAGTAACAGAATACAAAATGGGCTAGTTTGGAAACTTTTAGCATCTATTGAAATATTTACAAACCCTGGTGCATACAAAGTACTGGGCAATAATTTCAGTCTATTACTGCATCTTATGGACCTTACTTGCTCTATCTTAAGTCTCCATATTTCAACATAAATTTATGCTGAATTTCAAGACTTAAAATTGGTTTGAGGTACATAATGATGAGCTAAGGATCTTCATGAAATCAGACCCAAAGCTGGACATCAATACTGTATGGTAACAATAGGAAGCAATATTTCAAATGAACAACTTACAAAGATAATATTACAATTTACATCAGTGTAATCTGATGAGCAAGTGCCATATTCCACAAGCTCAAATGAAAACCAATGATCAACCAGTACGCATGAAGCTAAACATATATGTATTGTTTGATTACACAATGAATAGCTTTAAACATCATAAATATGACATTTCAATCAAACTTGTAATATTAATAACAGAAAAAATATATTTTGGCACATAAGCCTGTAAGTTGTTCAAGGAGAGAAGTTCAATTCCAGAAATTAATGCAAATTTATCACATGAATAATTGCCAACTTATTCTTCAGCTAAATTATTTTTGCACCAGTCAATTCCCCATAACCATTGTTGAGGTCATTGACCAATAACACTTCACATCCAAAGAATGGGGAATAAGATACTGATGTGATTAATGTTTTATCACATTTTTATGTGTTACACCAAAATGGGGCAATTATCCTAGGAGACTGACATTAAAGGTGTTTCGCATAAAACTGAAAAATATACCACCTACAATCAACTTCCTTTCTTGAAGATATTAGAATTAAATATATGATAGACACACACATGATATACTATTTTTCACTCTAATGTGGCAGTGACGTCAGTGCCAGGCATGAGACTAAAAAAAACTGAAAAAACTGAAAATGCGCGTGAAATTGGGCAAAAAGTACCAAAAACAGGATGAAATTAAATAAAGTTGCGGAAATTTTGACTATAAAAAAACCTGAATTCAGTTTTTAAACTGAAAATTCTCATGCCTGCAGTGCGCATTTCATTCGGGCACAGCTTCAAATCGCTAGCGTTCACTCAAAGTGTTGATGTACACATGCACCCGCTTGGGCATAGATGCGCAAGCGAAACGGCTGTGTTGATGTCACTGCCACATCAGGGTGAAAATAGTAAGAGAGCATCATTTACTCTCTCATAAATAGGAAAAATATTCCTAAGCACAAATTTCTACCAAAGTATTTACTATATGAACCTTAGTATTCAGAAGCTACCATGTGTTTTTCTTTCTATCTTACAAACAAACACATACACTGCCTTTCAAAATCAGCAGAGAGTTGTGTAAGGTTTGAGTTAAAGCATCAAATGTATTATAGGACCCACATATTTATTGTTATACAAACTGTCCCAACCTGGTACTAGTTTTGAAAGTCACTCATCCATATTCAGCTGTTCATATTGTGATTGTATGAAACTAGCTCACAATTTACTCCTTGTTTAGCATGCTGTAAACAAATTACCTTTTTTACATCTTAACATATTGACTGAAGAGTCACAAACCCATTGCTGAATGCATTTGATGTATTTCATGAGTGTAATTTTCAATACATGACTATAAGTTTTGTGATTACGTATTTTATAAATATATTAGGAATGGAAGAACATGATGTGGCAAATACTCAATCAAATATAGCACTGTTGATGCAATATTTCCAGTAAGAGCTGGTCAAATCAAACACCTGGAGATGTACTTGTAAGTACTGTTTTCAATCATGACTTAAGTTTCAAAAACCTTTACGATTAAAACAAACAAACGAACAACAAACAAACAAACAAACAAAAAACTTAATGATGTGTCCCACAAATCAATCAAACATGGACAGCAACTTTAAAGTGTGTCCTATATTTTTGCCGGATAGAATAGTACTTAATAGGCAGCTGCAGGGTGTTAGCCAGGATCCAAAAACTGCCCGTCCAAACATTTTGGGTTCCAAAGGATCACACACACAATTTGATTCAAAGTAATCATGTATGCCGAATTCTGCTCCTATATCACACATGTGTCTATCCTGCAGAAATCCGATATTTTTCTCTCCATTAAGTTGATACATTAAATGAATGACACAAATTATACGCAAAAAGGCCACTATTGTACTAATTAGTAAACATTTTAATTATAACTGGTTTTTTTTTTTTGTTCTGGTCATAAAATTTCTCCTCTTGTTCGCCGCGTCACTCTTTAATATACAATGTAAATTTCCTAATGGATTAACTACCACATGTCACAATACGTCATGGAAACGTATTAAATATTTGCATATCACATGTATGAGTTTTGGCAGGGATTTGGGAGGATATTGTGCATAGTTTAATGAGCCAAAATCGCAAAATTCAAAAAGGTTTCTGCTGGGTTTTGTGGCCTGCTTTGTCATGATAAATTTATGTCATTGGGATTTTCCACCTGTCCATAAGATGGGTGAGGATTTTTCCATCAGTCTACTTTTGAAAATACCCATCCAAAAGACAGGTGGACAGGTCTCTGGCTAACACCTACCCATCCAAAAGACAGGTGGACGGGTCTCTGGCTAACACCTTGATTGGAAGTTTAATCAATGCAACAGACCTGCCAACCTACCAAAGTCAGAAAGAGGGACATTGAGGCCAAAACCTTGTACATGTACACAAACCAGGTACCGACAAATTCAAAGACTTGAGGTGTGCAATACTTTATGAAATCAGGGAAGGTTTTGCAATTCTAAATTCATCACAATATAGCAAAATTTAAAAGTGAAATTTGCATCATTTTCTGCTGTTCTTACATTTAAATTTGCCATCACTGAAATTTTCAGAATGCAGTCCTGACTGTCCCTCTTTTTCACTTTGGAAAACCCCAAATGAAGGACAGTTGGCAGGTCTGCTGCAATGATAATTGTTCATCAAAACAAATTGAATATATTAACACATACAGAAGACAACACTGAAATTATTGGCAAAAACCTACAATGATTGGTCAAATTTGAAGACCCTGTACAAAAACCAGTTTACCCATACAATTCAACATACAATATTCTCGCCATCCCTCCCATCATATAAATAACTTTCAAATAGTATCCACCATGTATAATATCTAATTGAGTTGTGTAGTACTGCCACGAGGTTTACTGACAAATAATCATTGTTATCTTCATCAATGTCGAAATGCAGATGGTAAATCTTCATATGCTGGAGGTGGCGTTTCACTACCCTCTCTTGTCCAAGTGCCAGAAGCACCAACAACTTCTGCATATGCAGGGGGCACTTCATCCCCACAGTCTGTATCATCTTTGTCTGCAGTAGCACCCCTACCCACCACTTCAGCCCCAGTGTGCAAATTGTATGACACTAGTAAGTTTGATGATGCTGGGCATCTGTGTGGTGGTAAATGATGACAGAACGTTGAATGGTGTGACAGTCTATATGGTGTGCCTTGTTGCCTTCTGTAATGCCGATGCCTTGGTGCGCTGGTGGTGGCGGTGGGTGGTGTACCACCGACAGCAGCAAAATATCTCTGGTGCATTCGACGCACACGTCGCAGATACACAAATATTGTTATTGCCACAAAAGCCATGAGCATAGCACATGAAACTATTAGGATATCCACTAGATTAAGACTATTACCATTAGTGTGTATGGGTGTTGCCGGCATTAGTTGCTCTTCAGATGGAAGTTTTGGTTGGGCAGTATCTGAAATAAGACAGAGATATAAGGTATAAATTCATCAAATCCCACACTAAATAGCTGAACCTATGAAATAGTAAGTTGCAAGTTGATTTGTTGTCCTGCTAACTCTAAATCACATGGTGTGCAATGAACAACTCCAAAACAGATTACCATGAACATGTCATCAGTTTCACTCAATAGTGCAATCAAGCCATTCAGTTTACTTTTTTTGGCGGCAAATATGAAATTAAGATGGTAATTTTTAAGTTACGTGTAAACTATGGAAGGATGGAGAAGAAGAACCATACATCGCACACTAGCACATTTTATACATGGAATTACAAAGTTAACATAACCAAAAACTGTGGATGGATGCACCTGACTGTGCAGGGATTATATTCTTTGAATATTTCTATAATGGTCAAGCGTAAGCCTCTTCCCTCGTAATATGGAACTTAAAAAGGTTGGTATGTGAAGTACTTGAATAAATATTCTGTTTTGACACTGTCAAAATACTGTTTGCTTGTTTGTTAACTAACCCAATTTGAGAGTATTTTCCAATTACATATAAATTGATTTACCACTTTCTATGGACAGGTAACTTACCACAATTAGCCTCATCAGCTTCATTTTGGCAATCAGGATATCGGTCACAGCGCCCTCTTCTATCCACGCAAGAACCATCCCCACAATCAAAATCCCAGACACTACATGGAGGATTCTGCACTATGGAAGCTGAAATTGAAAAGATTTACAAAGCAATTAGCAAGGCATGTAAATGTGACCTGGAACTACCATTCCATGCATTCAAGACCTGTGTTATGCAAAGAAACTTCAGTATATGTGACCTGTTCTGACAAAACCAGGAACAAGTCGCATTCCTGATATTTCAAAATACGGGACAATAAGCTTCAAAATGATACCAAAATTATATACATAGCATCAACACTTTTCAAGATAAGGATAATTTTGCAGATGATATTTTTGCCAAATTGCTTTTCTGAGTAATGGGCTTAGTTTCCTGCTTTACACAAGATTGAATAGGGATTATCATAGTTCAACTGTCAATTATTGATCAAATAAACCTCTTTTTTATAAGTACTTTCAAGGATTTGAAAGTCCACTCAGTCCCATGGTCAAGTACCATGAAATTAAGAATTCCAAAATTTGATTTTTTTTTTATGGGAATGTCATCTTTGAAGGCCTATAACGCAAAAACATGCCTGGCGACTTGTTCCGGGTTTTGTTGGAGCTGGCCGCATACATGTGTACACCTTTTTTTTTGATCAGCTTAATTGCTGATTTTTTTGCACATTTAAAACTGTATTATTGTGACATAGGATTTGAAAAAAAACTCAACAATTTGCATTATAACTGGTGTTCACCATTTCCTTTTTGAGGCGCAACAACTAAAGACAGACCTCCTTAACAGGGTTGGGATCACAAGCCTACAATTAGCAAATG
Source organism: Amphiura filiformis (assembly GCF_039555335.1). Taxonomy (NCBI): domain Eukaryota; kingdom Metazoa; phylum Echinodermata; class Ophiuroidea; order Amphilepidida; family Amphiuridae; genus Amphiura; species Amphiura filiformis. The sequence goes on from NC_092633.1 coordinate 63,027,299, forward strand.
CAATAAATTTACTATCTCTGCCGAGTAATTTATTGCATTTATTTTATATCATATGTCTGTAAGGCTATGAAAGAACCACCCTCTTCTACTGGCAGCAAACTTGCCATGGGCCCATGTAGTGTCATTTGGTTGGGAGGGGCTACATGAAACTCAAAAAATCTCTCAATGCTTGAAAAATGTCAGTCAAAATCAATCCATTTGGTTTGACGCTCAAAAAATGGAAATAAACATGTGATTCGCTTTTCTGGTGATGTGATCAAGTATAAATTCAGTTTTAGCTCCATCTTCATCATTGCTCCCAATCAACAACTTACCACAATTTTTCTCATCGCTACCATCTCTACAATCCGGGTTTCCGTCACATCTAGCTCTTCCCATGATACATCTGCCATCTTCGCATCTAAACTCAAGCCGTCCACATTGCCCACTCATTGATCCAGTCAAATCTGTTACGGGATAAGGATAACCTGTTACACAAGGGAAAAGATGGGGACAGAAGAAATGCACAAAGGCATTAAATAACCAGGTCTTCTCACTAGAAATGCAAGATTAATTCTGTCAAATGTTTTTGTAGAATAAATCTAGGCAAATTATTTCCGATTATCTTAAGCTGAATTTATACTACATCGCTTTTTGTTGCTTTAGGAAAAGTGCACTACCTCATTGGTCAAATACCAATCGCTTGCCGCTCAGCGATTGAATGTAAATTTAGCTTTAAACATGTGCACCATTTACACACACACAGAATTAGTGACACTAGCAATCCATTCCATGGATAGGTTTCTGCTGTGTGGGGGTGTGTGTCTGTTGCTGTGCGTATGAAATGGTGACTATGGGGTAAGGAACACACACCTCTTTTAAGATTCTGGAAACCTAGCAATCTCATCCTTTAAAAAAAAAATGCAGTGATTTATAGTGCGCCTAGACTTTGATCCACAAGCCTCAGCACACTTTACAGGGATTGTGAATGTTGCACAATGTATGAAACTTGCAACTGTTATTATACCTCTCTACTATCAATCATCTCCTAATAACAGCACCACCATTTCTAGCAACTTACCACATCCATACTCATCAGCACCATTGTCGCAATCTTTGACCTTATTACAGCGACTCTCCACTGAAACACAATTAGCTCCATCACCACAGTTAAAATGCCATGGTTTACAACCGTCTAACACGTCTAATGAAGATCCAGCTGTTAACAAGAAAGAAAATATTTAAAATCTGTTAGCTTTGTTGTCATCATCTAGTTGCCAAGTTTGCCAGCTCGGTAGCACTGGTCTCAAAATCAAGTCAAAGTAGCAGGGTTAACGGTTAACGATGTGAAGAACAAAGTGCTAAAATGGGCCTCAATATATCCAGACTCATGGCGCTTTTGGTGCTAGTCTATCCACAGTGTGATTGTACACACTGGCAAACAAAGGCATGTGAAGCTGTGTATTATTATTATGGTCCGTTTCACATTACACTAGCTTCCACAGAAGCATGGCACTCTCTTGCTCTGATTGATGCTGGTTCAATGCCTAGCATGTTCTATTTGGGACCTGGGAGAGGGGTTCTCAACATTGGTGTGGTTGGGGATATGCAGCTGGGACTCCGAAAAACTACCCGTCCTTAAACCAAATTTGACGAAAAACACACCAAATTATTTATGCCAATTTTTGGAAAGTTTTTGTTGATTTATTAATCCGTAACCATTCCTCAATAGAAACATGCAGATCTGTGGATCCGAGTTGGATTTGCACCCAATATTTGATAAAAATTTCAACTTACAACAATCTTTTTCATCACTGCCGTCTATACAGTCTCGTCCCCCATCACACCACAGAAAACGACTTATGCAAGCACCGTTGGCACATTTTGATTCATAGCTACCACAATCAATACCAACTGGCACAGCGTCTGTAAAGGAATAAAATAAACATTTTATTTTGATGGTTCTGCTAAGGTTGATCCTGATTTCAGCGACCCCTTAATTGAGCAAAGATAAAACACTCTGATAGATCAGTCACCTATGCAGTTCTATTTCAGAAATTAAATGGACTATCCATAAATGGGTTGGTTTATGACATAGATATCATGTATCTTACTTCAGATGAACTGAATCAGTATGTTTCCCACAGACGAGAGAGATACAGACCGCCTGCAATCAGTCAAAGTCTCAGCATCACCCGATAATGAGAGCCGATTGTTCCATGAAATGCTACAGGCAAGACTTCTGCGCAACGCCGCGAAGGCACGCAGCGATCTAACAATCGGCCCTCATGAATATGCGAGAACTCACATCATACACTATACAACACTGATGAACTGTTTTTGTTATTAATTGTTATATTATGTTTGTATCATTGTACATTGGTTGTTTTTTGCAAAGCGCCATGAGCGTCTCTCGACGGATACCGGCGCTTTATTAAGTGTACATTATTATTATTATTATTATACAATACACGGGGACTTTGACTGGTTGTACGCGGTCTGTATCGCTCGTCTGTGATGTTTCCATGTATACATATTGATTAATATACCTTTATATCCTAGTTGCGGTCAAATTTCCACAACTATCCTGCCCTAGTTTAAAGTAGGCCCAACCAACATCCCAATCTAGTTGCTATGTACATCTTACCTCTTATTTCACAGTTAGCTCCTTGCCATGGGTCAACACAAATACACATGGATTTCCCTAAAAGAGTCTGACATGAACCGCCATTCAGGCATGGTGAGCCACTGCAAGGTGCAGCTGAAGTGGAACAACAGGTTGATGACACAGTTAAATTAACTATACAGACACATTATTGCATGTAGTGTAATAAAGTTATGGATCTAGTCAAAATGAATGTAGTCAAAAACTATCAAAATGTAACTTTATATTGTATAATTTATGCAGTATTAAAAAACTTTTTGATTTACTGTACATCATGTGAATACCAATAAATGTGTGCAAATATTTGGAGTTTATGATTTTGACAAGAATTTACATGTTTTTTCTGCCTATAAAGACACTACCGGTACTTCTTGTTAATGTAAGAACTAAGAAGCATTTGAAGAACTACAAGTTTCAACGGCTTTAATGACCAATATTACACTTGCAGCTTACCGGTACTTTACAAGTTCTCCTGCAATGGCCTTTGACTTCAGTATGTGACCTTCGAAGGTTTTTGTATTGCACATATCAGCCAAGTTGACTCACAATTATCCAAATCATTTGGAGATTGAATGAGTCATTTTAGGAGCTGTCCTCTCAATTACTTTTGACCTCCATATGTGACCTTTGGACTCCCTAATGAGGGTCCCCATATTGTATTTTTGAAGTCCGATCAAAATTACAATCAATATTTGGTTCACTTTTACGACAGCCATCTGGGTTTATTTAGAACATTTTTTTACAGAATCAGAGGGCAAAGGTATCCATAAGGATGGTAAAGAAATGCGTCACAAGGTATTTAAAAATTGTCCATTCATATATATACCGTAATATACGGTATTACAAACATACACAGTTACATAATAACTCACAAAGAAGAGTGGTTAAATACATAATAGTTTCTGCACATGAGACTTTCTAGCATGCTTCAAGGACACACAAGGTCAGACTGTTTGCAGAATTTGTTCAAAATAGTCAAAAATCGTGGATGCATATCTGACACAAAACCAAGTGGCTCTGTACCCTACCTATTCTACTTACATGGGAAACTTGTTGAGGTTTTACAAAGTGAGCCAGTCCAGCCAGAAGAACAAGCACAATTATATATGTAGCTGTCTGGTGTATGAATACAGGTACCTCCATTACTGCATCCTGAGGTTGAACAATTGGCTATCAGAGTACAAGCTGCATGCAACACAAAGAATATAATAAATACATTACCATATGGTACAAAATCAGACGAGAGAGCAAATTGTTATGGGAGTGTATGCAATGACTACTACTGAACAACACTGAAACAGCTCTGAATAGAAGAACACCTACATTCATAATAGTTAGATATGGTACTGAAATCTTACGGGTTTAACAGTGAGAAGAATTAGTGGAGAAGGGGATCTTGGAAACTACAGCATGCTGATCTACCAAAGAGGCACAGGCTGGGGTCCAACATAAAAAGTACTGTCATTTTAGATGTAGGCTTGGAAAAACCTGCCGGGAAATTTGGGTAGCTCGCGGGAAAAAAAAAAAAAAAATTGGAATATGGAATACCAGGGTGGCTCCCTTACCAAATTGGTCATTTAAAATCACTTGAAAAAACTCAAAAACTTCTGGCTTGTGTTTGTGTTCCTGCTCCCCGGGGGGAGCTTAGTTACAATTTCAGATTAGAAATGCTTGGTTTATCTTCTATGCGTAACAGATATATTTACCTTGCTTTGTCTTTTGTTTCAAAATGTTTCTATGGGAGGTATGATATCAATCCCTTTAAGTTTATCTCAGTGAATCCCTGCCACAACGAGAATTTAAAATTTAGTCACACCTATGCTCGCACAGATGGTTTTAAATTCACTGTTTTCAACAGATTTCCTGCTTTTTTATCAACTTCCTCAAGATCTCCGTAATCAACTTCTTTTCAGTTTAAATGGGTTTTTAACAAATTCCAAAGAGCACTTCAAAAATCTCAGCTGGAATTGATTTTTATAGAATGTTTCTTATGTACCGTAATATGTTTAGTTTATTTATTTACCCCACTCTAGTTCATGGGGAGAAATCCTGTCTCCTTCGGTGTGATCTCTGTTTTGCTGTGTTGTTTTTGCCGAGTTTTTAGGTTTAGCCACTTTGAAAGTGACTTTTGTTACTCTTGGCTATCCCTGCCAGAGGCTCTGTGTCTTGTTCTCCTGTTTTTGCACACCGAGGGAGTCTTGGATTCCTCATCATGGACTGAAGTCTTGCCTTTTAATAACTCCTATATGAAAATAACTCATGTTAATTGCTGGTCAATTGAAAATGTTATATACTTTAATTGTGCAATCATTGTAAGTGTTTTACTGTATGTTTAATGTTTTTTATCTGGCAAATAAAATGAAATGAAATGACCTATTCTGATGTGCTAGGATCATTCACAGGTTAAGACCTTTTTAGCCTACGTCTCGTATGATGTATCCTACTATCGGATCGTTGAAACAAGAAAACCTCATCACGAATTCACTCACCTTCCTACACCACCAGTTGAAATAAAACTCAACTTTCTGTGTTATTCCTCAAAACAACATGTAACTTCATTAATAAAAAATTGAAATCCTAGTATGACCCGTTATCAAAAATTTTGTTTGATAAACATCAACAAAAGGTAATTTTTCTCACGAGCAGAACGCACATGGGCAAAATGACGGCTCTAATGCTGGTTTCATACTTTCATGTCGCTTGCCACTGAGTGATCGGCATGGCGCATGAGCAGTGCAGCTAAACGGACATGAACAAGGCTTACGATTGGCTGTCAATACGTCATCGCATGTGTATAAAATTAGTCCAGGGTCAGAAATTCGCAACCAAGTGCGAGAATCCTTTTGGATTCTCCCAGTGGAATTTTGCAAGAATCCATGCATTCTCGCCATATAACTTTGTATGATAAATTGAAATATTTACGAGAATCCATTTAGATTCTTGCAATTTTGTTGACAAGAATCTTTGCGAGAATGGATTCTCGCCGAATATCTGACCCTGTAGTCTCAGGCCAGACTGTATGTGGCTATCACGGGTTTGTTAGGATCGACGAGCGTAAGACTGACACAATCTGGTTGGAACCATTGGAGTACGGAAGAAATACGGTACGGTATCCATTAACGGGACTGACGGAGTTGAGGTGCGCTAAAAGTAGACCATTTCGGGGCTGTATTTGGTGTACATGTCACGTTTTGAACAGAGTAAAAAACGACCATCACTTTATAGTTGCGAGAGAGACTCGCTTTACCACGCTGAGCCACACTGATGGGTAAAAACAGCCTGCTCCTGCTTTTAATAACAGACCTTCATTTTTGAGGAGCTCAATTGTACCAGCCCCTACAGCTCCCCACATTTCTGGAGTATGATTTACTGAGCTCCTCACTACTTGAATCCCAACATGTTTTAATACAGATATTATTATTAAATGATTGAGCTCCTTGTTGAGCACCTAATATTGAGTTGACAGGAGAGTAATTACCGTAACAGAGCTTCTGCAATTTTCAAAAATGAAGGCCTAGTAGGCCCTAGCTTTTTTTTAAATAATAAGCCTTGTGATTGTTCATTCAACAGTACGGGCGCACAGACTTTTTACCGGACTTTCTTACATTAGAGGATGTCTTGCAATAAACAGACATTATTAAATATTCAGTAATTATTATTTCCCACCGTACCTAAAGTCCGGTGATTGAAGGAAGTCCCGTTATAACGTGAAAACTACCATCAGAGGACATTATCGAAGTATGCATTCGGCAGTGTGTAAATGGCCGCTGTTATTTTCACTCGGCGCAAGCGCAGATGGCTCATTTTTAGATGACGTCACCACCATAATCGGTCGGAAAAAGCTTCCGACTTTGGATTTATGAATGAAATTTAGCAGCGGAGTTTCCGGAGTTTTCCGAATTATGCAAATACTCAACCTATGACCTTTTTACGTCAGAATATTATAGCTAAAATAATAGTTTCTCGATCATGAGAGTATGAATGTACTGCGTGCACTGCGTAATGTCACAAGTTTAGTGTAATGACACGATAGCGCGATCGATTGTGTACGCACAGGAAATGCAGCGCTACACAAAGCGTGTGTGTGGTAGGCGTTGTACGCCAACGCAATTGTCATTGCGTGCCTATGGAGCTCTCATGATCGAGAAACTATTATTTTAGCTATAATAAGCATCATGGCGCCCACTGAAAAAAAATCCGATGGGAATTGATTCAGTTTTCAGCAAATTATGCTACTTTTTTGAGCAGCTTATCGATAAATAATTCCACGAATGTGAGCACGATATTTTGAAAATGTATGCAGTGGAATGTGGTTTAAAAAAATGACTTATAAATTTTGTTTGGGAGTCGGGAAATTAACTGTAGTAAAATTTGACTCCTCAGTTGTTGGAAATTCTTTCTTGGAACAAATAAAATATATTTTGTTTGAAATAAGTCAAATAATAAATTGTTTATATTACGTTGCTAAATATGTATTGCATTGTTCGAATTGTCTATGGATTTTTCAATGGAAAACAAGAAATAGCAAAATATCAGTAACATCCCAGTTTGCCGTAACCCCGGCCCCCGCCATGGTCGACTTAGGGGTTCTTTTCACGCTGAACACGATGACGCTATTCACGACATGCGATACTCAATCGTTTAGCCCGAAGAGCATGTTAAAAACATAATGTCTCGTTATGACAGGATTTCCCGATATTGCAGGACAGCAAAGTCCGGTTGGTAAAAGAATTCCCGTTATTGCGGGACAAGTAAGTATGTCTCGTAAAAACTCTGTGCGCCCGTACTGTTCAATTGAAATTCCCAGAATATAGCAGTTGGTCAGAGTATTGGCCATCTTCTCTAATGTGCCTCTGTTAAAAAAAGACCCCCTAGCTTACTGAAAAAAAGTTCTTACAGACTACGCTAAAATGCGTGATGGATTTTAACATAAAATACCAAGTATGACTATGCTAAAATGAGTGACAACATAAAGTATACAGTTAAACATTTATATTACGAACTGAAAATGCCGAAAACTTGTTACATAAAAAATAAATTATTGGCGTTGCTGTGTATTAATTAATTAAACTTAAACATTATTTATTGGATAGTGAACTGTCTATATACTAGCTCTCTAATATGCCTCCAGAAGCGATTTTACCGTGTTAAAGGTATGGGAGGGAGGCATATTAGAGAGCTAATATATACCGTCTTCCAAAATCGACCAACTA